>NC_067139.1:84161938-84274438 GCF_903995435.1 Acomys russatus | reverse complement strand
GTTCACCGCTGCGCAGCCAGAGGTGGCAGACTGGTCTGAGGTTGTTCATGTGCCCTCTGTACCCATCCAGCAGTTCCCTACTGAGGACTGGAGCTCCCAGCCAACCACTGAGGACTGGTCAGCAGCTCCCACAGCACAGGCCACTGAGTGGGTTGGAGCCACCACTGAGTGGTCCTGAGCTGCTCTGCAGACACCTGAGCAAAGGGAGAAATGGAAGGAAAATAAAGTCTCTAAAAATTAAAAAAAAAAAAAAAAAAAAGAAAAAGAAAAAAAAAGAAATTCAAACTAACAAGATTAAGTCAGATATGCAATCCCCTGGTTATTATATATAATAATGGGAGTGAAAATTGTTGGGAAAAAAGAAGTTGGGTAGACCAGTAATACCTGTTGACTGCCTGTAGTGTTGATGGGGCTTATGTAACTTTTCTCTTATTTGAAAGAGTTTAGAAATTTGGAGGGCAAAGACGATGTGACCCTGGAGTTTGGAGTGACTGTGGCAATGGTCTGCTGGCTCCATCAGGGTGGGGACACTGATGAAGTGGAGGGTGAGGCTGGAATAAAGCAGTGCCAACCACAGCATCAATAATCAGATATTGCTCATCAGCACACAAAGCACAGCGGACTAATCAAACAGATACTCAACGAGTTAGCCAGATAATGCTGGCTTTTTTTTTTCCTGTCTCAGCTTTGGAAAATAGCCAATGACAGTTCGATTTCATTTGGGAAGAATTCCAACTTAGGCGTATTTGAATTCAGCACCTGCTGTTATAATTTGGTGGGATTATATTTGGAAAGATTCAAGTTCTTGGTGCGATACTGATAATCTGATAGCATCTTAAAGAAGACTGTATGAGAGCTGACCTACCTGCAGAGGTGACACATGTGGCCAACAACAGCTGCTTTACAAATCCTTCAAAGGTCCAAGGACTTAGGCAAGCGGTCAAAGTCTTGGGAATAAGCTGGGTAGAAGCTACCTGTGACATTTCATAGATGATGAAAAAGAAACTTAATCTCACAGCCTGTTTGCTAGTCTATCTGGATGGGGGCGGCTGGTACTTAGGCCACATCCGAAACTATTGATCATCGCCACCATGACACTACCCTAGAGATCGCCATATTTCAACAGGAGCTTGATTGGGACAGTCGGGCGCCATTGGGCTTACTGCAGGGCTGCTGCCTTCACATGGATGCTCAGGGTCTGAGATCAGAGCTGTGGGGGATACAAACCAAGATGGAGGGGACCTTCCTCAGAAAGTGAGAAACAGCTGCTGGCAGCTTCCTAGCTTCCGCAGACCTCATCTTGTCCCGTCATCTGTATTGTACTTCCCGGCAAGGACCTGACCTCACTGATGCAGAGTAGCGAGCTCAGTCTCCCCACAGCACTTCCTCCAGGGCCTGCAAATGAGAAGACCGTGAGGACTCCTTTTCCATGTCAGCTTGCCACAGATCAGGCCAACCTGAGCAGGGCACACCTGAGGAGCTGTCCTGGTTGCCTTAATTGACTTGGAAGATCTACCATGATGGTGTGGCAGCTTCAGGTAGCAGTCCAGATGAAAGGGGCACGGCAGGAGGAGGGCCACTCACTTTTGCTTGCTTGGCGGACTTACCCCACTGCGGCGGCTGCTGCTGCCTCCTTCAGTGCTCCTAGGTTTCCACTGTGGACTAAGGACCAACAGCTCTCCAGACACGTTTTCAGTTCCAGGTTGGGACTGCCGAAGCTGCCAGCTCTGTGGACAAGAGAAACTATTTAATTGTTGACGTCCCCAGTGAGAGACAGCTACTGCAGGACTACTCTGACCGCTGAGCCACCCAACCTCAAGGACTGAGTAACCACTGGGTTCTCAGCCTTTCAGATGTGGTCTAGCTGATATTGTCATTTAAGTGTAAGCTGACTTAATAAATTCATTAACTTGTATATATTGCTGTGTGTATGTGTGTGTATCTATCCCATCTGTTCTACTTTTCTAGAGCCCTGACTAATGCTATGAGGGTCAAGAAGGCTCTTGCTGCACTGGGAGGCACTTTTCATCTGATATTCCAGGGTCATGCCTAGATCAAACCCAGAGCAGCTGAGAAAAGCACCAGGTGAGGATAGAGAGACCTCTCTCCTTATCTCTCCCCATCTCTCCCCTTATCTCCCTATCTCTCCCCATCTCTCCGCATCTCTCTCCATATCTCTTCCTGTCTCTTTCCATCTCTCCTTATCACTTCCCATCTCTCTCCACGTCTTCCTATCTCTTCCCTTCTCTACCTGTTTCTTCCTATCTCTCCCCATATCACCGTTTCTCTCTCCATATCTCCATATCTCTTCCCATATCTCCTTATCACTTCCCATCTCTCCCCATATCTCCCTATCTCTCCCCATCTCTCTCCACCACACTTAAGACACTGTTCTGTCCAGGCCTGTGGCTCACACAGATGGATCTTGGGTCTTCGCAGTGACTAAGTTTGTGATTGGCGGTAATCATGTGCTGGTGCACTTGGTCAGGTTATAGTCTTCAAGTGAGCCATGCTTCTCCTCTGTGGCCATGGGCTGCTGTGTTTCCCCACATCACACGTGGTTTCCTCCATGCTCAGTTCCTACCCAACTACATGCCCCCTAATATACGCATATTCTGTTGCTTCTGGACTCTCTAAACCATTGCATTGATTAGTTATCACAATTATTATTAAGTTGACACAAGCCAGGGCCATCAGGGAAGAGGGCACCTTAATTGAGAAAATGCCTCCATCAGAATGGCCTGTAGGCATATCTGTGGGAACCATATTATTATTATTATTATTAATTATTATTATTATTATTATTATTATTATTATTATTATTAATGTTTGATGCAAGAGAGCCCTACTGTAGGCAGGTGGTCTTGGGTTGTGTAAGCAAGTGTCTTAGTCAGTGTTCTATTGCTGTGAAGAGACACTATGACCATGGCAGTTCTTATAAAATAAAGCATTTAAACGGAGCTTGCTTACAGTTCCAGAGGTTTAGTCCATTTTCATCATGGCAGGAAGCATGGGGACACACAGGCAGACATGATGCTGGAGAGTTCTACATCGTAGCCTAGAGTTCTACATCTGGATCCACAAGCAGCAGAAGAGAGAGACACACTGGGCCTGGCTTGGACTTTTGAAACCTTAAAGCCCATCCAAGTGACACACTTCTGTCATCAAGACCATACCTCCTGATCCCTCTCAACTAGCATTGCCCCTGATGACCAAGAATTCAAATATAAGAGCCTAAGGGGGTAGTGGATGTAAATATGTTTTTGTTCTGATCTCAAGTGTGGCATGTGACACAGACTTTTGAGAGAACATGTGATGTTTGTTCACTAGAAGAGGACCTGCCTCTTACAGGAGCATGGTCTTTGCCAACTGAGAAATAACCTAATATGGACTCAGCCCAAAACAATAGGATTGGCTTTTTGGTCTTGGCATTGATTCCTATTATCTGGCTGTTCATTGCTCCACTTCAAGACGCTCCTACAGAGAAATGCTCCAGAGAACACTTTGAGGTTCTGGGTTCTGGCTGCTGCTCTGGGTTCCAGCTGCTGCTTGGAGTTCTGGCTGCTGCAGTTGCAGTCACCTTTGCTGAATTGTTAGTTTGCTGTTTCACTGACCTGCTGGAATCCTGTGTGGGAAGGATTGTAAACTTTGTCACAGGTGAAAGCAATCTTGGCAGGCTTTGCCCTTGGACACACCAGGGATACTCCCTGAGATCAACCTTGAGATAGACTGGGTGAAGCCATCCTGGGCCTGGAATTCAGGAAGCAAACCCCCGAGGGGGGGGGGTGGGACTCCACCCGGATTACTGTGTTTCTAATTATTATACAACCCAACTATCTTACACAAGAGGAGGAAAAGGTTAAAGGGAAACGAGTGAACCTTCCAGTATCCGTTCCATGGGATGAGTCCCTAGGTGTCCCTGGCCTGCATGCTGGTCCTTTTCCTGATCCACGTGCGCTCTCGAGCTCGGTCAGGCCCTGCTGCCTCCTCCAGTCCTCGTTTCCTATCTCTCTCTCTCACGTGCAAAGGCCGGTCTCCGCCCACTCAGACTTGAGCCCAGCCCCCTCCTTCCCCGCTGCCTCATGATGGGTTTTCTGGACCCTTTTCCCTGACATTTGCATTCTCGCTGCTGCTCCGAGTAGCCAGGCTCTTTCTCCACATATGAAGGTCAGAGAAGGCAGCTAGGCAGAGCGCAGAGTTAGGGCAGAGCTAGGGCAGAGCTGGTTCCGGGGCCATGGGTCATCCTGTGGGTCTCCAGCAGAGGGACTTGCCTACTTTGAACACTAGGATCAGGGTGCCCTGGGTGACCCTATGTCCCTGCTGATGGTTCTACTTCTTGAAGTGCTTTATTTCTTTAAAAGATATTTTATAGAGGAATAAAATCTTGTAAAAGGCAAAAAAATTTACTCCAAGTTAAATAGAAATAGAATCATGGAACTGTTAGACTCTGATGGCCTGAGTTTATTCCTGGAAAACCCAATTGAGAGTCAGAGTCCAGAGTCAATGCAAAAGCAAAGGAATTTATTGAGCTCATGCGTTGAGGTCCACCAAGCTCCGGGGAGATGGAAAGACCCTGTTCTGTAATGGTGGAAGGTTTTAATACCCTTACAGAATCAGAACTTAGTACAAACATCATTGGTTAGTTGACCTTTAAAATGACTGGTTACTAGTTATTTTATCCCTGAGGGGGCAAGAGCTCAGCTTGGGACATCGCTTGCTGTCTGGTGCCTGGGACAGGTATGCGAGTGTGGTTTTTCTCAGAAAGAATAGAACAGCCCTGAGGCCATCTCAGAAAGTATTGAGTGGCTAGGGTTGAAAAACAACTTTTTTTTTTTATCTCTTCAGAACCTCTGATCCTTTTGATGGCCGTTTCCCTATGGAAGTACCAAGTGTTATGAGTCCACTCCCCCCCCCATCTTTCCTACTCTGCCGGACTCAGCTTCTTAAAATCTGTGTTGCGACCCACACACAGCCCTGTAGTTGAGCATGGGGTTGTTGAAATGTTGGCAACAGTAAGAGGTTTCTGAAGATGGCAATGACCAAAAAGTGTAGAACCCAATGAGCCATGACTCTGGGGTTCCACTGGCAGCGCTCCCTGATTCACGGCAGGCTTGGCACTCTTAGCACTCAGCACATCCCCACACCAACCCAGGACCAACGAACGCTCCCTCAAACCCCTCAGCTGAGACCGGAGACGGCCGTGAGTTCTGAATCACAGTGTCGTAGGTGTACATGCAGGGTTTTCTGCTCTTAGGGAAATGTAACGGTTTAATTATGCAAAACAAAGACTTAACAGTCTTCTACCGTCATTTCTCAGCATGTATCAAATTAGCACATCTTTGGATTGTATTGTTAGCATGTTTGGTTTTAAAAACTGCTGCTGGGCTGCTGACTTGAGCATCGTAAAAAAGTCATTAAGCGAATTTTAGTTTGAGATCAGGACACAATTTTCAGCTATTCCTGAAGTGGTCCTAAGCATGCTCCCGCCGTTCTGCACTACAAATGCATATGAAATGGCGTTCTCAGCATTGATGGCTATGAAAGAAAAATATCAGTCAACTCTGGAAAACAGTAGAGATGCTCTCCTCCTTCAACCAAGATTAGTTCTGTATGAAAAACAAACAAGCACATTCGTCTTATTACTGAACAAATTTGGTTTAATCTGTAATATATTCTATGTATACCTACCAAAGAATTGTGAAGTTGACCTCTTCCTCTTCTTCCTCTTCTTCTCCTTCTTCTTTTGCTTTTTCAAGACAGGGTTTCTCTGTGTAGCCCTGCCTTCCTGGAACTCGTTCTATAGACCAGGCTGGCCTCAAACTCAAAGATCTGTTGGGGACAGTAGGCCATATGGCCAGTGTTCAGCCATCTTGTCAGAGCGTGCACCTTTAGGCTTCTATTTCTCCAGCAGTCTGTCATTTACCAGAAACCAGCTGACCCTGGCGTGGTTCGGCAGTTAGACTAAAGATAAGATTAAGATGGAGCCGCCCTGTTGTGGCTCATAGTGAGAGCTACTCCTTTCTGGCTATAAACTAGCTTTTCCAGTAAGACTACTGGTAAAATCATATTAACGGCAAGCTGCCCACGAGCAGCAGTTCCGGGAACTTTTTCCTGACTAACCAGATCTTTTACAATTTCCCTCTTTCTCTGGAATTTCTCCCCCTTTTGTGATTATAGCAGCTGTAAAGGTAGACACCTGCTGGAGCATTCCAGAGTTAGATATCCATAGCAACCCTTGCTTACATAAATACCCGTGACCCTGTGCCTATAAAAACCCTGTGAAAATCTTCAATAAACAGGGTTTGATCAGAATCCGGACTTGCCCTCATTTCTTAGTGTCTCCTGTCCCCCACTCCCCACCCGTCTGCCCCCTCCACAGGAACCCGTTGAAGACTCCGCGGCCGAAACAAAGATCCACCTGCCTCTGCCTCCCAAGTGCTGGAATTAAAGGCATGCTCCCCCAAGACCCAGTTAAAATCTACTTTTTATTATTTACTCTCTATAAATGTTTAGTTTGTACCTATTTTATATGTCCAGGTGAAAAGGGACAGTGGCAATCAAACGACGCTCCGTCTGTTCCACGAAGGGCTCTCAGTCGGATTTGAGACGGATTGCACCATCGTTCTAGGTGGAGCTGGGATCGCTATAAAGAAGACCACTTCTCCTCTGGAAGGCAGATGCAAAGGAGAAAAAATGGGAGCCAAGAGGTATGATTCACTCACTTGTCCTCAAAGCTAATTAGAAATCTTCTTTTGGCTAATCCACACATCTCTCAGGGATGCAGTCGCCTAATTTGTTAAGTAAAGAGCAGGGGGAAGTATTTGGTGGCTTTAAAATCTGGTGGCTAGGGCCTAGAGAGATGACTTAGCAATTAAGAGCACCTCGGCGATTCCAGATCAGTGGGTCTCAACCTTCATAAAGCGGAGGCCCTTTAATATACTTCCTCGCTTGTTAGCGAACAGGCAGTGATACAGCCACCCCTAAAGGGCCTGATGACTTTGGGAAAACAGACAACACCAAAGCCACCCGGAAACACAATACCGCCAGCCACCAGGATTCAGGTCCCCTAAGTCACGTGAGCACCTTCTCCTCATGCGTATGCACTTTCTGCGCATGAACTAAGTCAAATTATCAAGGGAATTCCTCCCCCTCTTCATCTATCTCTTCTTCCTTCGTGTGTCCCCTCAAACAGTCTCTGTAGTCCCTTCCCTAACAAACCTCTCACGTGGCGTGGTTTCTATTTTGTGGTACAGTCCCCGCCGCCGCACACACCTTAATAGCGCCGACCCCAGCCATGAAGTTACTTTGTTGCTACTTCTTAGCTGTAATTTTGCTGCTGTATGAATTGTAATGTAATGCAGGACATGGGCTCTGCAATCCCAGAAGTCACCATGACCCATAGGTTGAGAACAATTTGAATTCTTCCCCCATAACCCAGTCAAGCAGCTCACAAACACCTGGGACCCAGCTCCAGGGGAACCAACGCTCTGTTTTGGCCTCTGCGGGCATTTTACCCTGTCTACCTGCACCACCACCACCACACATTACACCGAATTAAAAATAAAAGAAATCTTTGGAAAAAATTGGCAGTCAACATTTCTTTAGCTGGGGCTTGTTCTTTCTATCTCAGAGGGACCCTCCTTTCTTTGATCTTTCTTCCTTCTCCTCTCCCTGGAAAACCATGTAAACCCCAAAGCACAACCATCTTTACTTATCAGGAAAATTCCTAAGGCATTTTTCCTGCTTCTATCTGAACTCAGTGACAAGAAGCACGAAGAAAACCAGTTTAAAGGTCAGAAACCTCACTGTCTTTGTTAAGGGGGGCGTTTGAAGTTCACTTTTGAGACGTTGCCCTTTTTACAGTATGAAGACGCTCAGTGAGCTTTTTGGTTCTGAACTAAAATATTGTCATGATGAGAAAGGTGGTACCACAGCAAAGAATCGAATTGTGATGCTATCATTACGGATAGGAACCTCGTGCCCCTAAAGAATTGGGTCTTGCGGAACGCTGGTTTTAAACTTAGATTTTTTTTTTCCTTTTTCCTCTGAGCTTGGCAGAGCCAGGAGACTGAAATTTCCAGGAAGATTTGCAAATTCTCAAATCTGGCAGAAGTAGCTTTGGAGTGATAGATGAAGTCCATAGAACTGATAAAGAGAGAATAAGAAGGATTTCTTTGCCTCCCCATATCTAAAACCTGACGGGTGTACTAAGAAAAATAACACAGCATCAGCCATGCAAGGGTCTGAACCCTTCTGCTTTTGTTGCCAACCAGTGTGTGATGAGCATATTTTACAAACTGTTATTCATCAACTGTTCTCCTGTATACAGTGGAGGTGTGTGTGTGTGTGTGTGTGTGTGTGTGTGTGTGTGTGTGTGTGTGACAACTGCTCTTGGTTCTAAGGACAGCCCAGCTGCCTTTATATTGCTAAGTAGGAAAATTAAGGCAACTTCGTCTCTTGGGTGGGGTAGGCATATTACAGGTCAGACATTTCAAACTCTACTTTTTTCTATCTTTGAGTGAAAAATCAAAATGAGTAAAAATGGGGTGGAAATTTACAAATGAATTTACGGTGATCTCTAAAACGTCGTTACCTGTTGTAGTTTGGGTAGGATTTATTCCCTTCAAAAGCCACATTGAGGCTCAGTTCCTGGTATGGCAGTGCTGGGAGTTGAGGCCCTCCCCTGGGACATGGCCTGGTTTCTGGGGACAGAAACTTCGTGAGTGAATTATTACCATATGCACATGATTATGTTATTGTTTTCCACAATGAGTTGAACCAGTTTGTGACACTTACAAGACTTAGACACTCAGACCTTAAGTTTCCCAGCTTTTGGAGCTGCGACCTAACCAAACTCTGGTTTCTAGGGTCTATATTAAAGCAATAAAAAATAGACGCAGATCTCTCTCTCTCTTCCCTCCCCCTCCTGACACACACACACACACACACACACACACACACACACACACACACACACACACGGATCTCAATATGTTGCCTAGGCCCATCTTAAACTCAGATGTAGGCTTTGAACTTTTCCAAACCTACTTGATTTGGGATCTTTAATGCTTACACCTCCCTTCCAAGCCACCTACCCTAGATAGAGAAAAGAGGTTAATGGGAACAGGAGTAGATCTTTCTAGACTCATTTCCTTGGAGCGATCCCACTCTTCATCAGGATTCCAGCAGGCCAAATAACCGCAAACCAGTAATTCAGCAAAGGTGACCGCAAGCGCAGCAGCCGGAACCTGGAGCAGCAACCGGAACCCAGAACCTCGAAGCGTTCTCTGGGGGCATTTCTTTCTAGGAGTGTCTTGAAGCAATGAACAACCAAATGACGGCAAGCAACGCCAAAACCAAAAAACCAAGACTCTTGTTTTGAGCTCACATGTATAAATCTATCTCCTCTCAGAGTCTGTGCTGGGATGTTTATCAGTTGGCAAAACCCAAGCCCTCACAAGAGGCAGTTCCTCCTCTAGTGGACAAACACCACACGTTCTCTCAAAAGCCTTGTTTCCAGTGGACAAACACGGCACATCCTCAGACAAGTCTGTTTCACATCCCACACTTGGGATCAAAACAAAAGCATGTATACAGCCACTACACTCAAGTGATCCTCCTGCATCAGCTTTCTGTGCCTCGGGGGCTCCAGGGCCTTACCACTCAGCCTGGTGCATTCACATTTTACTGGTTTTTCGGGGGATTGGGGGAAGGGCACTTAGATAGTGTGTTTTGTGGAAGTGCTAAGCAGATGGGTTCTCCAAAGGCACAGGTATCTGTTTCCTACCACGGTGATGTGTAATGCGTTTTTAACATATTGTACTCTCAAATATTTAGATTTATATAAGATAATAATTATAGTTTGTTCTTGAAGATCCTAGAGGCAATCTCAGGGCAAGAACTTGGGAGTCCTTGGGAGCATCGAATTGCATTTTTCCCTGGAGGAGGGGCCTTGTCACTTTGCCACAGGCTCAGCCGAATCCCAAATCCCACTGACTCTTGGTAGCTCTTGGTTCTGGCTGTCAGGCTCAGACGCTGAAGGAGGCCAGTCCTGTTCTTCTAAGCCAGGCTCTTTACCACTTGTTCCTTTCCTCAGGACATGCCCAGGGCATCTCCAGGGCTCTCTCAGCCTTTGCTCTGTTGAGTTGTCAAGGCCCTGTAGCTATGCCTGGGTAGTACCCTGGGCAGCATTCCCTATGCCAGAAAACCATGTTTGCCTTTATCTTTGGACTGCTCCTTATGCACCCCTCTGAAGCTGACCCTTTAGAGAGGAAGCTTTCCTCTTAGCAAGTTACTTGTCTGACTCTTCAGCCACATTAACGCTTCTTGGCTGTCTAGCTTTGTCAGGGGTCTAAGAGTAGGTAGGTGCTTAGGCGGTGGCTGAACTAACAAATGAATGGTACTTACTTAAAACTCCCGATTCATTGCTTTGTCCTGTAAATTACCCCCTCTCCTTCCTAAATTAGACTTTGAATGCAGCAAGGATTAATTAAGGCTTTTAGTCTAGACCTGCAGATACAGGTAGCCTGCCGAGATTGTGAGCCAAATCTTGCATGGTATCTTGAGGAATTATTTGTAGGGCCCAGTGGAGAGGAAAGCCACGTGAAAAGATGCCTTGTCTAGCACCCAAGTTCAGGCCCATCTCACAAACACATTTTCATGTCCCAATTTCTCAACAGTTAAGTGATATTAATTAATTGATATGTATGAGTTCTTCATTTGCATGTACACCTGCAGGCCAGAAGAGGGCATCAGATCTCACTATAGATGGTTATGAGCCACCATGTGGTTGCTGAGACTTGAACTCAGGACCTCTGGAAGAGCAGTGGTGCTATTAACCTCTGAGCCATCTCTCCAGCCCACAGGTAAGTGATCTTTATGGTAGCAATCTCATTTCATAAATACATAAATGCATTTCACACACTTCAGCTTTGTATAATCTGTTGCCCACTGCCCATCAGAGCTGTCACTCTAACCTGACTCTTGATTGTCTGAAAAGACTGTGCCCTTTGTTTACTTGTTTGTGTGACATATGTAAAGCTCTTGCGATAGAGCCCAGGCTAGCCCCAAATTCAAGTGTAGGGAGGGCAGCAGTGTGATACCATATCTGTCTGCCAAGAGTTTAGTTATGAGGGATGGAGTATGGTGAACTCAAACTCAAGCCGTTTTGAGCCCTCGGTACAGGATGCTATCCACCTGCAGGTAGAGGCTGGGCAAGAAACCATCCAGTTCTAGCCGGTCTTACCTAACAGAGCTACTTTTGAGGGTGGTTACTTGACAGGTCGAATGCACTGGACAAAAGGCAAACGGACCAGCTCTTCACCTGTTCCCCATTAAAAGCATGTTGTCAATAGCAATAGCGTTGTCATAAAACACCTGATTAGGCCACGGCGTGAGACTGTTTACACATGAGGAGCCCCCATGACTAAACTGAACTAAAACTAATGGGGCTTGAGATGGCTCCGACGGGGTTAAAATTGGGGGGGGGGGCATTGTTACTGAAGGGAAAGCCAGGCGGCCCCTTGAGCTTCATATATACTCGATCGGTTTGAAGATCAGTGGTTTGGAGGCCTACAGCTAAACTCTGTATTATTAATTCCCCGTTAGTTCCATTATAAATTGTGGTGTCTGACATTTGTATCGTGATAGCATTTACCTAGTCAAAGACTGAGGCCTAGTGATTGACACTTCTTCCAGCTGTCCCATGAGATAGAGCGATTGGCAGAGCTCCATTCCTTGGGAGCTTCACCTTGCATTCTGATTTCCAAGGAACCCACCCAAGACAGCGTACCACAATGGGGGTGGCGGTGGGGTGGGGGTGGGGGACTCTCAACATGACAGCGTAGACTTGCAGCCCTCTGAGTCCACCTTGCTCTGCTCTGTTCTGTTTTCTATGACTTTAAATCCCAGGAGAGGATGTCTGTAGATGGCCAATGCTCTTCATCCCGGGGTGAGGGCTGGAAGCAGGGGACCGGTCTAGCCAGGCTGAGCTTGCTTCAGGGTCAGCAAGAAACTTCTCTCTTGGTTGTAAACAGGGGTGAAACCTTGAGCTCGTACCCCAGGTACCACCTTCTAGTCAAGTTAGAACAGAAGTTGGAGGCCACAGTTATTAGCCCGATGGGCATGCTGGGAAAGGAGCTGTCTCCTGCCTAGCAAACAGTCGTTTGTGACTGGATCCTTCTCTCTGAGTCATGGCAGTTAGCTGGCAGATTAGGACTTGTTCTTTCCTTGTGGATTAGGACATGAGAGAACACACGACAAATTGGAAGGCACAGAGCCAGGACCTCAGGGGTTGCTGGGAGATTCTGCTTTTGGTTCATTCAGGCTGGCCTCCTTGGACTCTCCTTAAGTCTGATCTGGAAGCGGCTAGATGTGTAATAATTTAAGCAAATTTGCCCTTTCCTTTCATTTTAATTCAGTTCGGTTCAATCAATATTTATCGAGAGATTGCTCTGTGATGACCAAGTTCTCATAGGCATGGCAACCAGGTGTGGCTGATAGGGCAAGGGAAATGGAGGAGGGAGGAGGAGGAGGAGGAGGAGGCAGGGTGTAGGGTCCCTCGGGGAGGGGGCTGCAGCCTTGCTCTCAGGGTGTGAAGGTCATGCAGGAAAAAGCATGCTCTGAGGAGGGTTGGGAAGCCAACAGTGAGTTGACTTCGTTGTGGACTGTCAACAAAAGGGGACGTGCCACATCCTGGGCCCAGGGCTTCCTGGCTGCTGTCACCTTATACTCAACTAATCCAAGTACACTTATTTTCTTTTTTAAGTACCCCTCATCTGTGTCACCATCGTCTCCCGGTCTCCTCACTTAGACACCTGGGAGTGGCTCCCAATATAGTGTAAGTTGGTCAAGTAAGTGTCATTTTTTGCTGTGTATCAGTTTGCTCACAAAACAGTCCCCTGTGGGGACTTAGGTTCAGGCCCCAGCCCTCTGGTGACCACACAAACAGAAGGCAGTGGATTTTTGTGAGCATTTACCAGGGAGGAGCTGCGCCCTAGCAAGGGCTGCCCCAGGGAGGACTTAGTCAGGAGGCAGGGGTGGGGGGGTAGGGGGGGAGGAGAGGGAAGCTATGCAAAACATGGACTTCGCATTTTTGAATTTGAGCTTTGAAAAATCTAGGTGCTTGAGGGCACCACCAAGAGACAAAACTATGCTGTGTGGGAAATATGCCCGTGCCGGATTTATACTTGAGTCTTCTCAGCAGGTTGACATTTGAGAAGGGAGTAGAAGTTGGCTGAACTATTCAGCCATAACATCTGCTTGGACTTAATTTCCCTAAGGTTTCTGTGTCTGTAGGAGTCATCCCTAACACACAGCACAGTGAGGTACGAGGCTCTGGTGGTCTCCCACATGACTTCTAACCTTGAACCAGGTATTTGGTCCAACCTGTTTTTACCAGGTTACCATTGTCAGCTAGGTGTCCCCATACCCCCTTACCCTCCCATCCCCCCTGCACCTCCCCCCCATCTCCCCCACCCCGTTCCCATCCCCCCTCCCCCTCCCACGTCCCTTTCCCTGTGTTGTGGGGGAGTTGTAAGCGTCCTTCCCCATCTTGGGATCCTATATGCCTCCGCGTTGGAATCTGCCAATTAAAGATGCTCTCAGGACAAGGGATGCAGAGAAGCAGAGTCCGAGTCCCCGGTGGCATCTGGGAGCAGCGGCTTAGGCATACGACATGCATTCGATTTGCTTCAGCCTCTGGGCAACCTCCTGAGAATCACCTGTTTAGGGATTGTAAGCAGCTGGGGACCTTCAGCAACTTTCCTGAATTCATCTCTCCCCGACTTTGTGGAGGGCGCTGCAGTTTCTGTTGCCTCCTTGGCCATTCTTAGGGTTTAAACCTCCCAATCAACCCCTTCTGCTGGCATACAGAAGTTAGTCTCTTTGAGTCCTGACTGATGGGACAGCACCGCCGACTACACGGACCTCTCCTTTCCTGTGGTGACGGCCATAGTGGCGTTGTGGGTATAAGAACACCTACCAAATGCATTAGTATGTGGAGCTCAGCCCTCCAGCTCCGTGACCAGAGACCCTTGCTGGACTGTGACAGCCATTCCTGGTGGACAGGATAAAGACAGTTCCTTTTTATGCCCTATGACACTTCCGCTGGCTAGGACTCGGCGTGATTGGGGCACTTAAGAATGGATGGCCATGTAGGCTCCCCAGCCCCGATACATCTGCAGCACAACCCCAGGATTTAAGGTTTAGGGAACATGGTCAAAGAGGAGACCAGAAGATCGTAAGAGCCAGAGGACCAGGACATCTGCTGTTAGACAGTGTTTTCTGCACTCAGGGCATCTGAACAATATGGTTGCATAAAAAGACCTACACAGTTGACAAACCAACATGGATGGGGAAGCCTCATAAGGCCCCCCACTCTTAGATGAAGAATCACAGGCAATTAATGGTTGCTAGGAGAGGGAGAATCAGTCTTTTCCAGGAACGAGCCTCCTGATAGGCTATTGAATCCCAAATGAGCAGCTCTAAACCCACGAGCAACACGAAATGGACTCAGCAGGCTGTGTTTGTATATACACATTACATCCATATATATATGGGGCTCTGCATGTGACAATAATAATTTTCATGAATAATTAAAGAAGGAGTCATGAATCTGAAAGGGAGTGGGGACACTGCAGGAGTTGAAATGAGAAGAAATGGCTAGGAGTGATGTAAATACAGTTCTCATGTGTGAAATATAGAACGGCGGCCTAGCTTGGAGACGGGAGATGCTCATGAAGCCAATATTATGGAGATGTTGACAGTCGATGGCTTCTGGGGAGGGGAAAGTCAGTTTTCTTAAAGGGTCTGGTCCCAGGTAGGTCTACCACTACCCAGCTGATGGCCCCACAACAGTGGCTGTAATGTGGGCAACACAAATTTCTCTCTGTGGTTTATAAACCACTGAGATCATGAAGTAGGGAGGGGTAAGACTGGAGAGTCCATCTGAGAGGAGCTAAGGGAAAGTGTGTGTGTGTGTGTGTGTGTGTGTGTGTGTGTGTGTGTGTGTGTATGAATCTGGTCAAGATAGATCGTATGCATGTATAAAATTCTCAAATAATGAAAAATATATAAAATTCGAAATAGCCTCATCTTTATGCTCACAGGTAAGTGTAGCCCTCAACCCTCATTAAGAAAACTCTTTGCAACAGATGGAGACCATTTCAGAAAACCACAACCAATCAAAACGCAGAGTGGTGGAGCCCAGTCCCAATGGACACATCTATAAAATATTCCTGGATCTAAGGCTCAGGAGACATGGCAGAAACAGAGGCAGAAAGACTGTAAGAGCTTTGGGATCACGGACTTCACTGTGAGACCATGTCTCCTAGTATTGTCAAAAGTGGTACCCATGAAGTCTCACCAGCGTGGCTGCCTAAACACGAGCTAAAAAAAAGAAAAACAAGAAAGGACGGGGTGGGGGTGGGGACCACACAGGGGAAGCTCACAAGGACTCAACTTTAGACAAAGAGCTACAGGCAATTAAGGAATGCTGAGAGCAAGAGAAATAGTCTTCACTGGGGAAAAGAGCATGGATTGGTGGTCCAACACCAAACGGTCAGCCCTGAAAACATACAAACAAGTAACACTGTACAGATTGGGCAGGTTATACTTAGGAATACACACACACACCACACGCACACACACACACACACACCACACACACACACCACACACACACACACACCCCACACACACACACACACACACACACACACACACACCACACACACACCACACACACACACACGAATACAGATCTGCATGTAGCAACAATTAATGAAAAGAGGGCCATGGATTTGAAGGAGAGCAAGAGGATGTATATGGGAGAGTTCAGAGGGAAGAAGAGAAAGAGGAAATGATGTAATTGTATTATAATCTCAAGAATAAAAACAATAATTAAACAATATAAAAAGAGAATGGGCCGGGCGTGGTGGCGCACACCTTTAATCCCAGCACTCGGGAGGCAGAGGCAGGTGGAGCGGTTGTGAGTTCGAGGCCAGCCTGGTCTACAAAGCGAGTCCAGGACAGCCAGGGCTAACACAGAGAGACCCTGTCTCGAAAAACCCAAAAAGAAAAAAAGAAAAGAGAGAGCGAGAGAGAGAACGGCTGGTTCGATGCATGGTTTGACTATAGATGAAGACTGATGCTGTTTGGTACACGTGTCAGTGAACGACACTAAATGAAGGAGACAAGCCTCTTTTAGACTTTGGGCCATTTGGGGACCGTTTCCTCTGGAGCACAGAGGAGAGCATATGTGTCTCACAAGGAACTCTTGTCCATTTTTCTAGATGCCCATTTCCTGAAGTTTTAGCATAAAATTAGTGACTTAAGGAAGTTGGTTGTTTGGATCAAGGGAACTAAGGACGATGAGGATGCCCGAGTGCACATAAGTATGTGATGGGTTCTCGAGGCATTGCCCTTTAGAGTCCAGTGCTGGCACAAACAGCAAGCGCCCGCCAGGGGGCGCTCATCTTGAGAGGACAGAAAGCCGAGGGATTCTTCAATAAACCTACAGAGTGAATGTATAAAAACCTCCATGTAGAAAAAGCATTTCAGTCCCACAAAGATTTTTTAAAAGATTTATTTATTATTATGTATACAGTGTTTTGCTTGCATGTACTCCTGCAAGCCAGAAGAGGGCACCATATCACATTACAGATGGTTATGAGCCACCATGTGGTTGCTGAGAATTGAACTCGGGACCTTTGGAAGAGCAGGTGGCGCTCTTAACCACTGAGCCATCTCTCCAGGCCCAGTCCCACAAAGATTTTAAAAACTTATCATATAATCTGTATAACTGGTTATCCTAGACCACAGTCCGTCACTGAAGGACGTTAGGGCAGGAGCTGATACAGAGGCTGTGGGGAAAGGCTGCTTGCTGGCTTGCTCTTCATGTCGCTCAGCCTGGTTTTTTTAATATAAAAAATTGCCCCACAGGATTGCTCACAGGCTGGTCGTATATGGAAGCATTTTCTCAATTAAGATTCCCTCTTTCCAAATATGTTTAGGTTTGTGTCATGTGGTAAAAGCAACCAGCAGAGCTCTGTTCCATTTCTGAGGCATAGCTCATGAGAATTAGTCATAGGGCACAGATGTTAGAATTATCAGATTTAACAAACACAAACACAGAAACCCCAGTGAAATTTGAATTTCAAGTGGATGGTGAGTTGTTTTTTGTTGTTGTTTTTGAATCTCACCTAATGAAACTGTTTCATTTCGTGTGTGTGTGTGTGTGTGTGTGTGTGTGTGTGTGTATTCAGAGAATTCTTAAAACTTCAATGGTAAGAAAACAACTGGATTAAAAATGTTCTAGAGACCTGAGCAGACACCTCCACCAAAAGACATATGCAAATAATAAGTAAGCATGTATTTAAATATGTTGCAGTTTTACCCCACCAGGGAAATGCAAACTAAAAAGACAAAGGGACATTACAACACTCCTCTTGGAATGGCCAAATTCCTGGCTGCAGCTAACGCTGTGGAACAACAGGAACGGTCGCTCACTGCTGTTGAGAATGCACAACACAGAGAATTCTGAAAGAGAATTTGATGACTTTTTGCAAAAACCAAACATGTTTTTTCCATATGACCCAGCAGCGAGCACCCATCCTCCCTCCTCATGACTGTTGTAGCAGATGAGGGGATAAAATGTGAAATATTATTGTTTTCTTAAAGAAGTTTGATAATGGTGTTGATGTGTTTATTTGTCAGTGGTGGGGAGTAAAGCCAGAGTTTCATATCCTTAGAATGCCTTTGTAGTAAAAGAGGATTCCTACAAGCAAAACCTGCTTGTCATCCTAGAAAGAAATGTCTGTTGGGCCAGCCTGTCTTGCCTTAGGCAAAAAACATCTGGAAGGGGAGCCTTCAGGAGACAAATTGTAACGTTTTCCTCACCTCTAAGCCCGTCACTTCACCCCTATAGAAGGTCACAGCAGCTTTCCCTCTTGGCAGAGCCCTCAGCTTCCCACAGCAGCGAGGCTAACCTTTGATGTGTGTGCTGACAAAGTTCCGTATTGAATGTCAGACTTCTGTCTCTTTCTGCCTTCTGTCTCTTTCTACTGCCTCAGAAATCTAAAAACGTGCTCTGCTCAAGTGCGGAAACACCGGGCTGCGCCTCCATCTTAGACAAAGCAATGTTATCTACTGCTAAAAACATTAAAGTATCCAACTATGAAAATCCATGGTTGAAAGATTAAAATTATATGACTATGAAAGAACCAATCTGAAAATGACACTCTATGATTCTAATGATGTGACAGCCTGCAAAGGAAAAACTTCCTTCCTTTCCGTGAAGCCGATCAGGGGGTGAGTATTGGATGCTATGGCAGAGACAGGGGTGAATGGACAGGGTAAAGAGGGTTTTTAGGGAAAGGAAATTACTCTGTATGATACTTTAAACACAGACATGCCAATATCTTAGTTATTCAAATGGTAGGACACTCAGTATAGTGGGCCCTGCTTTAAACTAGGGGCGTCCAGGATTATGTGTTAATCTCACACCAGGTGAGAAACAAGACCACTACCACGAATTTTGAGTAAAATTTGAAACAAGCTTTATTAAATACTGGCCAGGGCAATGGACACTGGCCATGTCCATAGCCAGGATTCCCAGAGAATGGCCACGAACACAAGGCTACGTACTTCCGGCCTTTGCCCAATAGGGCGCAAGCATACATCCTGACGTACTTCCTGCCTACGTACCTCCCACCTATGAGAGACCAAGCACATTGTGTGCAGTTGGGGCAACCAACATTGCTTACAAAAGTGGAAACTCGTGGCTTGTGGTCTTATAGGAACAACAGCCGCCATCATTCCAAGAAGTTCTGGCCTTGGGCAAGTGGGGCTTGCAGGTTAGAGGCATTCTTGTTTTACAGAAATCTCTTAACCACAGTAATTAAAACTTAAGACATAACCCCAACCCTTGTGTGGGTCCTGTCAGCGTTGGCGTGTGAGCTGTGATGATCATCCCGCTCTCGTGGAAATGCTGGTATTTGGGTCTAGAATTTGTGGGACTCTCTCCACGTTCCTCTCAGTTTTGTAGTGAACTTTAAAAAAGGGCCTTTTAAAACATATAGTCTCTTTTTGAAGCTATTTTAAAAAATATTTTATTTTTTAAGTGTATGTGTGTGTTAGGGGAGGTATAGAGGCCTGAGTACAGGTATCCGTGCAGGCAAGACGCCCTGGAGCTAGTAGAGTTAACAGGCAATTGTGAGCCACCTGTTACGGGTCCAGAGCACTAAACTTGGGTCCTCTGCAAGAACAATTATGTACTCTGAACTACTAGGCAGTCTCCCCCACCCCCGAGTGTTGTGTTGTGTGTGTGTGAAACACAGTAAAAAGAAATCCTAAACTGAGACTCCCAACATTAGTTTTATAGGCCACTAAGGGCTGAGACCTACAATATTAGAGTCCTTACTGTTATGGGAGCTCACCAGAGTTGAACACTCAGATAAAGTCTTTATTCCAGCCAGCTGGGACCACACCCAAGTGTTGGCGGAGGGGGCATAGGTATGGCCCCAAATATCTAGAACATGGAGTTTTCACAGGCAGAAACTACATCCTGCCATCTCTTTGGCAGCCACAGGGAGCTTTGCAAAAGCAAGAAGTTTGAAGTGTGTTTCTCTGTGTAGCCCTGGTGGTCCTGCAACTCACTCTGTAAACCCGGCTAGCCTTGAACTCAGAGATCTACCTGCTCCTCCCTCCTGGAATTAAAGGCGTGCACCACCACTACCTGCTTAAGCTAAGTTAGCTAGGGCATCCTTAGAAAAAGACCTGGGTAATTTTCCATGGGTTTCTCCATCAAGGAAATCAAAGTCTAGCTAAAAATGTCCTCAGCAAGAACATAGGATGGAGGAAACTTTGAACTGTCTTGCCCCGTCACACTATTACAAAACTACTTATTTTTTTTAAGTATGTGAATACATTGTTGTCATAAAATTGAAATTGCACATAAAATTTCCCCTTGCCACGGTTGTGTCTCTATAGTTCCAGGGACATCTTAAGAACTGTTTTAACTGTGAGACACTTCCAGGCCTTCCCTAAGGCATATGGGTTGAGCCCAAATGCTTATGAGCACGTGGGAGCATTTACAAACATGACTAGTGTAATTGGCACTTTGTTCCATAACTTGCTTTTTATACACAACATACCACAGAGATTTGTTCACATCAGTGCGTGTAGAGTGTCTCATACCACAGAGATCTGTTCACATCAGTGCGTGTAGAGTGTCTCATACCACAGAGATCTGTTCACATCAGTGCGTGTAGAGTGTCTCATACCACAGAGATCTGTTCACATCAGTGCGTGTAGAGTGTCTCATACCACAGAGATCTGTTCACATCAGTGCGTGTAGAGTGTCTCATACCACAGAGATTTGTTCACATCAGTGCGTGTAGAGTGTCTCATACCACAGAGATTTGTTCACATCAGTGCGTGTAGAGTGTCTCATACCACAGAGATTTGTTCACATCAGTGCGTGTAGAGTGTCTCATACCACAGAGATTTGTTCACATCAGTGCATGTAGAGTGTTTCATACCACAGAGATTTGTTCACATCAGTGCGTGTAGAGTGTCTCATACCACAGAGATTTGTTCACATCAGTGCGTGTAGAGTGTCTCATACCACAGAGATTTGTTCACATCAGTGCATGTAGAGTGTCTCATACCACAGAGATTTGTTCACATCAGTGCATGTAGAGTGTCTCATACCACAGAGATTTGTTCACACTGGTGTGTGTAGAGCGTCTCATTCTTTTAAGTCTGATCATCAGCACAACCGTATCTCTTAAAACAGACCAGCTTAGTTCTCTTAGAATTCTCTTGGTTTTCAAGAACCCAAGGATGTCTTCGTTTCACCCACCTTTCTGCAGGGTCTGTTCCCTGCGTACAGAACTTTAAATTGACAGGTCTCTTCTTGCAGCACTTTGGCAATGCTGTCACTTCCTCAGGCTCCGTAGTTTCTGATGATAAAAGCAGTTGTGTGACTTGTCCCCTGTAGGCGACATGTGCCTGCTTCCACAGCTTTCAAGAAGTCTTTGCCTTTTGGTTTAGAGAATTGATCGCCATTGCCTGACTGTAGTTTTCCCTCCCCTCTCCTCCCCTCCCCCCTCCTTTCTCCCCTCCTTTCCCCTCCCCCCTCCTCCCCTCTTTTCTCCTCCCCTCCCCTCTCTTCCACTCTCCTCTCCCCTCCCTGTCCTCTCCCCTCTCCCTCCTCTCCTCTCCTCTCCTCTCCTCTCCTCTCCTCTCCTCTCTCTTTCCCTCCCCTCCCCTCCTCCCTCCTCTCTCCTCTCTGTTGTTTCTCTCCCCTTTCCCTCTCTCTCCCTCCTTTCACCCCCTCCTCTCTCCCTTCCCACACCACAGGAAAGAAGTCATGCCAGGCTCTGTAAACTCAGCCACAAGTCTATGGCTGAGAAAGTTTTAGACCCCACAGGAAGAGCTTACTCTTGTGTAGCTAAATCAAGATGGCCCCAAACTGCCTCCTAAACTTAATGTTCACACCCATAGATACATGTTATAAATGAAGGTGATAAGTAAATACAATCCCTGACCTCACACTGGGCCGCCAAAGCAGCCCTGGTTCCCAGCAGGGCCTTCACTACTCTTCTTGTCCATGGCCTCCTTGTAAAATTGGGTGAGATGTTTGATAAAGCCACACTTTATAACCATTATCACAGAGAAACAGAGTAGCTTGTGTCTGGCCGAATGGTGTCACTCTTTAGAGCGTGAGAGTCTCTACAGACATAACTGGACAGTGGTCTTCTGCCTGCTGCTGTGAGAGGCTGGATCTCCTACTTGTGGCTCAGACCCCAGGAAAGAGCCTCAGGGATCTACCCACCATACCTCCTCCATCTGTGAAGGCGGGAGGGCACAAGTTCGTCTCTCAATGGAGCCCTGCATGGACAAGCTAGAATGTGGAGGATATTTGGGTCCTCCACTGCCTAAGGGACAGTAAGGGCCCTGGTAGGAAAAGCCCATCCTCCCTTCTACCAAGCCCCCCAGTGCATTCTGCCTCTTTGCCCTGCTCTCCATAACTCTTCAGTGAGCCTGTGCCACCTTTGTATTGAGTGATGGGAGGAACCCAGCAAAGAGAGGGAGACTGGGGCAGGGAGGGGAGGGGGATGGTTCTGCTACTGAGAGCATCTGCTGCACAAGAGCAAGGGTCTGACTACAAATTTCTAGCACCAATCTAAATAGCCAGGCATGACCACTTTTTTTAAATATTGAAAATGGATTTTTCTCCATACAGTATATTCTAATTACGGTTTCTCTTCCCCCGACTCCTCCCAGATCCTCCCTACTCCCCTACCTACCCAAATCCACACGCTTTCTTTCATCTCTCATTAGAATACAAACAGGCATCTAAAAAGTAATAAAACAAAATAAGATAAAATAAAAACAAACAGGGAAAAAAAGGAGCCAAAGGAAAAACAGAAGGGTTTGTCAATGGAGAGATTGTCTCAAGTTAGGTGATGTGGGACTATCTGGTCCACTGTTGGCAGCGCCATTCTCTAGGCAGGGAGCCCTGAGCTGTCTAAGAGTTGGGAAATGGAGCTGGGCACGCACAAAAAGCAAGTGAACGTGCACACATTCATTCTCTCTGCTCCTGACTTGTGCTTATGGTGTGACTGTTTCAAGGTCTTGCCACTGTGGCCTCTCCATAGTGATGGGCTGGACCCCGGCACCATGAGCTTAAATCAATTCTTTCTCGCTGAAGTTGACTTTTGTTGGGATGTTTTATCACGGCAGCAGGAATGACTGTTGGAAATAAAATCACACATGGGAATTATCAAGAGGACCACAGGAATTTGAACATCAACATGATCTTTTACAACCCAGCCCTCTGTCACTCATGCTTATCCATACCTCACATTAAGTTGACTTCAACTCAACAACAGATTTTTTTTGGTATGGCACTTGAGTCCCATAGAAAGCTTGAATGATGAGTTGACAGCATTCTGTGAGTCCACAGTTACAGTTGTGCTCAATTTTATGATTGACATTTCTGTAGAATACATTCTTTATTCCTTTCATTCTTGGCAGCGTGTCTGTCAGTCTGAGTAGCTAATCATGCTTTTCTCAGACTAGGCTGATAGTATTTGCCTAATCAGTTAAAATGGGAGTCTTAGGGTTACTATTGCTGTGATGAAACACCACAGCCAAAAGCAACAAGGGGAAGAAAGGGTTTATTTGTTTGTTGAGAGACGCCAAGGCAGGGCCTCAAACTGGGTGGGAATGTAGAGGCAGGAGCTGATTGAGAGGCCATGCTTACTGGCTTGCTCAACCTGCCTTTAGGATCTGCCCAGAGGGGGTACTACCTACAATGGGCGGGGCCGCCCTCCCCCATCAATTACTAATTAAGAAATGCTCTACATGCTCGCTTATAGCTTGATTTTTTTTTCAAGACAGGGTTTCTCTGTGTAGCCTTAGCTGTGCTGAACTCACTTTGCAGACCAGGCTGGCCTCGAACTCACGGCCATCTGCCTGCCTCTGCCTCCCGAGTGCTGGGATTAAAGGAATGCTCCACCCGCCCGGCCCTTACAGCTTGATCTTATGGAGGCATTTTCTCAGTTCCTCTCAGATGACTGTAGCTTGTAGCGAGAGATGCTCAGCGGATTCCCGTGAGTTGCAGACATATTTCTTTTCGCCTGCATTGTATAGCCTATTTTCTCAAGGCAGTCTGAGTAAATTGTCCCTTTAAGTCTTTAAGACTATTCTTTCCCCAATGTGTACAAGCCAAGGTCAGCCTTGGGTGGTTTTTGATACAAAGTCTCTCCTTAACCTAGACCTCACTGAGTAGGCTGGGCTAGGTGGCTGTGGAGCTCCAAGAATCCTCCCACATCTGCCTTCCGAGCACTGGAATTACAAGTGTGAACCACCACACCAGGTGTTTTTTTTTTTTTTTTTTTTTTTTTTAACTTGGTTTCTGAGGGTCAGGCTTGCATGGTGAGCCCTTTGCTGACCGAGCAATCTCTTTAGTCCTAAGTCTTTTGTCTGCTACCCTAGTAGCAAATTATTTGGTGGGAACCAAGGTTTTAGGTTCACTGTGACTCCCGCTAGAAGGCTCCCCTTTCTAGGCACCAGACCCTCCAGACCTGGCAGAAAATAAAGTCACAGAGGTAAGAAAGGTACGTTTCCTAATGAGTCCCTGGGAATGGCAGCAAGAGAGAGCACGTATACTTTGCTCCCGGAAACCTGTGTGTTATCTGCAGGAATGGACACGTACTAGTTCAAATAATTATTGAGAAAGCAGTGAATTGAGCATTCATTTTGAGAAATAAGAAAAAGAACAGAGACAGAAATTCAAAGAAAATAGACAAAAGAATAAATAAAGGTATGTGAGACACGAAGCAAGCCCAGTAACAAACAAAAGCCAGGCTGCCGTGCTCTAAAAGGACACTGAGATTGGTGAATGATTGCCATCAGGGCAGAAGAGAAGAGATGAAAACCAGGACAAGGATGCAAAGAAGCCGCCTATCGATGCCGTAGATAATGGGAAGACAATCAGAGCCGGTCCTCATTAATTTATGCTAATACATTTAAATATTTAGATGAAGTTTCTATGCACATAACATCCCACAGTATTTATCTGAAGGAGGATTCTAGAGACCAGGAGTCCTATCCTTGGCTCTGTGGACCCGGCGAGGAAGTGGGGGCTCCTGCACACTGCGCACAAGCTGCACCGCTGACCACCGCTCCAGCCAACTTCCATCTTTCTTGCTTGCTTTTTAACAAATGTTATCTGACAATGAAAGCACCAGGCGTGTGATTCTTACGAAGCATTTGTGATCTCACACAGACCGCTCAGGGGCTAAACAGGGGATGCTTTTGGACCTGGGTCACGAGACTAGCATAATTTTTTTTTCAAAGGCTGGCAAAGACATTGTAAACATAAATTTTAGGCCGGTGTTCGTGAAAGTAGATGTGAAAATCCTTTTTAAAAGTCAGGAAACTAAATCGAGCAACATATTAAATTGTGATATGCTATAAGCAAATCCAGCTTACATGAAGAAATCAATCAGCTTAATTCACTATAAAACATCATAAACGACTAGGAGATTATCTTAACGGCTGCAGGGAAAGGACAGACGTCTTATCTCAATAGATGTAATGTGCGACATCTTGTAATCCAACACAGAGATTCCGCAGCTAAACGTATGAGTTTTTCTGCGGAGTAGGACGGAGACTATAAATAGCCTGCATCTGTTCGTGCCAAGTGCTGCTGCCAAATCAAAACAAAAGGCCGTTCTTCTCGAGGGCCGGCAGCACATGAGGGATTAGAGGCTTATAGCAAAACACTCAAGAAATAGCTGGCTAGAGATCCATGGAAATACCAACATAGAGAGTGAAACCAAACGCTAAGTTCTTCATTCACAATGAGTAACAGTGTTCACTGGCCAGCTTGTTCCCCTGATAGGTGCAAATTGTTGGTTATAACTCTAAGGTTATCTGGTACTCTTGGAATCAGGTCTCAGTGGTGTTGTTTGTGATCTGAGATGGCCCCCACAGACTGTCTTTAGCCCCCAGTCCCCAGGCTGTGGTGTTATCGGAAGGCTGTAGAGCCTGATTGGTGGACGTGCGCCATTAAGTGTGACCTTTGAAGATGATGCCAGCCCCTGATTCTGCCTGCTCTCTCAGCTGGTCTACTAGCCATGTGGGAAATCCTCATCACACATAGCCACCGGGGTGTCTCTAAGCCGAGGCAGAACACATCTCTGCTCTCTCAAGTGGTTTCTGTCAGGCACTACATCATGACGACTGAAGAAAGATGCCAAGGTTAAAGGTGATGGCTGGGTGGAATTTTTGTGATAGGAAGGTCACCATTGTCCCCAAAGAAAACCGATGCCAGTTGCTGCTCAGACTGAGTATCTGCTCCCAGCACACAGGCCAATCCCAGGACTAGCATAGTGAGAGATTAGGCTCACTGTCCAGGTTTGACATTTGGAATTGCAAGCACAGTCCTATCATTTTTCTTTGGGCTGAAGTTATTGCAGTGGCTGCAAAAGACTGAGGTGGGACACTGCCTTAAGACTGAGGTGGGATGCTGCCTTAAGACTGAGGTGGGACACTGCCTTAAGACTGAGGTGGGATACTGCCTTAAGACTGAGGTGTACTGCCTTAAGATTGAGGTGAGATGCTGCCTTAAGACTGAGGTGGGATACTGCCTTAAGACTGAGGTGGGACGCTGCCTTAAGACTGAGGTGGGATACTGCCTTAAGACTGAGGTGGGATACTGCCTTAAGACTGAGGTGGGATACTGCCTTAAGACTGAGGTGGGATACTGCCTTAAGACTGAGGTGGGATGCTGCCTTAAGACTGAGGTGGGATGCTGCCTTAAGACTGAGGTGGAATGCTGCCTTAAGACTGAGGTGGGACACTGCCTTAAGACTGAGGTGGGATGCTGCCTTAAGACTGAGGTGGGATGCTGCCTTAAGACTGAGGTGGGATGCTGCCTTAAGACTGAGGTGGGATACTGCCTTAAGACTGAGGGGGGATGCTGTCTTAAGACTGACTGAGGTAGGATGCTGCCTTAAGACTGAGGTGGGATGCTGCCTTTCTTTCCATGTTGCTGTTGCTGCTGCTGCTGCTGTTATCATTATAATTATTATTAGTATTTGGTTTTTCAAGACAGGGTTTCTCTGTGTAGCCCTGACTGTCATGGTCTCTCTTTGTAGACCAGGCTGGCCTCAAACTCACAGAGATCCACCTGCCTCTGCCTACCTGAGTGCTAGGATTACAGGTGTGTACCACTGAGCCTGGTTATTTTTAATATATTTGAAGAAAGCTCTCAAAAGGTTTTTCTGTTTAGTACCAACACTCAGGAAGTGAAGGTGGAAAAGTCACAAGGGTGAGGCTAGCCCAGGCTCCAGAGTGAAATCCTATCTCAAAACAAACCAATACATCTGATTAATGTTTTTAAATATCTTATGGTTATTATTTCTGAACTAACCGTGATTGGGGATAAGTCTTTAAAAGACAACAAATTCAACTTCTTTTGTCTACACTGCTTGTCACTTAATTGTTGACACTCTTTAAAAATCTTTTCTTGGGCCCCGTTGGAACTGGAGTTATGGGTGTGATCCACCATGTGGGTGACAAGAACAGAACCAAGGTCCGCTGAAAGGACAAGTGCTCTTACTCCCTGAGCTATCGCTCCAGCCCCCAGCTTTTGACACTTTTAATTTGATAACCTGTTCTTCCTCTTCCTAATTTTTTTTTCTTGTTTAGGTTGCTGTATTGGCTTTAGGCCTAACCGACTTTAGAACTTGAAGCAAAATCAGTGTTTGGAAGTCATTACATGTTCTTTCCAAGAAATATACAGGTATACTTACCTGAATATTTGTAATTTGGTCTAATTACAATTTTTAGTATCTTACAGGTTGTCGTTGACATAAAGGATGTTTGACTGACAGGTGTCAAAGGTTAGGAGAATGAAGCTCGGCATGGCAGGTGCCTTTCCACTCCCATTTCCTCTGGCTCTCCAGGGGAGATGCCGTCCACTGGCCGCGCGGAGCTGATGAGTAGAGGGGAGCCCAGAGCCTCTGTGAGGACTTGCTCCTTTGGGCATGGCCCACATATCCTTGCTTGGAAATGGGCCAACTTTTCTTCCTCTGGATTTTAAAACTCAAAGAACCTCTGTCTAGAGGTTTCTTTTGATGGTGAGTTTTCCAGACAATCTGACGGCATGATTTCCAATCTGTGATCTTCTTTCAATTCTGAAGTTTCTCATTTTCTTCCTCCTCCGTCACCCTCACCCACCTTCCTTTCAGCCTTTCTCCGTTTGGTCTTTTCCTCCCCCTCTGTCCTCCTTTTTCTCCTATTCCTTTTGTTTTTGTGTTATTCCTTCTGCAAATGTCTGTCAGAGAGAGAGAGAGAGAGAGAGAGAGAGAGAGAGAGAGAGAGAGAGAGGCAGAGGTGGGGGTGGGGTTGAGATCCACTTTAAGGAGCTGGCTTGTGTGACTGGATCTAGCAGCGGGAGGGTCACTGCTGAAGACTCCAGGAAGAGCTGCTCTCTGAATTCAGAGACAGCCTCCTGGCAGAGCTCCCTTTATTCAGGAAGGCCGTTCTTGTTTCTTAAAAACACCTTCAGCTGACTGGCTGAGACTCACACATATTTGGGAGTAATTCACTTTACTCGAATCTGATAATGCAAATACTAATTCCATCCAAAAAAATATCTTCACAGAAACATTTAGGATAATGTCGATGAAATACCCAGGCACCGTGCGTTGGCCCATGTTGACACGTAAACTTAAACCCTCACAGTTTAACTCTTGGCACCCACACACATCTTAATGAAGACAATAACTAGGTTATAATTCCACCTACATGCCATATCATGCTGTATATTTTTTCAAAGCCACTGCTCTCCCCAGAATATGCAAAGTCCTTGGGTCATGTTTTCTTTTTTTCTGTCCTATGACTTCTATACCACGACACAATGCCAACAAAACTTGGGAACTATGGTATACTGTCGCGCCCTCCCACTGGCAGGAACGACGCAGACACCAGGATTCTTCTCAATCGCGCTTTATTGGGAGCGCCCTTGAAGCTGAAGCGAAAGACCCCGAATGCCCGAGAGCGCATCACTTAAATAGCTCTGTGTATGTGTCGTGTCAATATCTCATAGGTCGTGTCTGGATGCCCCATTAGCATGCCCATGGCTGAGAGGGCAGCTCCAGAATACTTCATTTGCATACCCCTGTTCGGGAGGGGCACGTTGGGAGAGCTTATGCCTGTGCACGCGCGGGAGCGGTTGCCGCTGTCGCCATTACTGGGTGCGGGCGCGCCTTACAGTATACCACTGCCCTGCTCTGCTGTTTCCTCACACTTGGAAAGTAGGAAGAAAGTGCGGTTAAAAAAAAAAAGCAGGAGAGACAGCTCTGCAGGTAGGAGCACTGGCTGCTCTTCCAGAGGCCCCGGGTTCAATTCCCAGCACCAACATGGTGCCTCACAACAGTCAGTGACTTCAGTTCCAGGAGGTTTTAACCCTTTTAACTTCTATAGGCACCAGGCACACTTGTGATGCAGAGACATACACGCAGATAAAACACCCACACATGGAATAAACAAACACAAAATTTAAAAAGGTTTTAAACATGCATACACATAAGATTTTTTAAATTAAATATATTTTCTTAAAAAGGAAAAAGAAGGTATGATCTCTGTCTGTCTTTGTCTCTGTGTCTGTCTGTCTGTCTGTCTGTCTCTCTCTCTCTCACACACACACACACAGACACACACACATACACACAGAGACACACACACACACACACACACACACACACACACACATACACACAGTCATCCCCTCCTACCTCCTTTTCCACTTCTGGGACAGTTTTGGTCTTTGAGGAAAACAAAGCAAGAAGAAGGATTCTGATGGTGTTGTTGTTGTTTTTTTGTGTTTGTTTGTTTTTCATTTTATTTTTTATTTAATTAATTTATTCAGACTACAACTCAATTGTTATCCCATCAACTTGTATCCTCCCATTCCTCCCTCCCTCCCTCCTGCTTTCACCCTGTTCCCCTCCCCTAGGTCTAAGCCCGAGGGGGACCTCCTCCCCCACTATATGGTCATAGGCTATCAAGTCTCATCTTGGTAGCCTGCTTATTCTTCCTCTGAGTGCCATCAGCCTCCCCACCAAGGGGAGTGGTCAAATATGGGGCTCATGTCAGAGTCAATCCCCGCTCTCCATATAACTGTGGAGAATGTCCTGTCCATTGGGGAGATCAGAGTAGGGGTTCGATGTTTACTACTTGATTCAAGTGACACCACATGCTGGTGAGGATGCGGAGAAAGAGGAACACTCCTCCATTTCAGGTGGGAGTGCAAACTTGTACAACCACTTTGGAAATCTGTCTGGCACTTTCTCAGAAAACTAGGAATAGGGCTTCCTCAAGACCCAGCTATTCCACTCCTTGGAATATACCCAGAAAATGCTCCACCACACAACAAGGACATATGCTCAACCACGTTTGTTTGTTTTTTAAGACAGGGTCCCTATGTAGCCCTGGCTGTTCTGGAACACACTTTATAGATCAGGCTGGCTTTGAACTTACAGAGATGCACCTGCCTCTGCCTTTCTAGTCCTGGGATTAAAATGTGCACCACTACACCAACCATAATTGTTTGAGATTATAATTTGATTATAACATTTCTCCCTTCCCTTTCTTCCTTATAAGCCCTCTCACATGCCTCTCCCTGCTCTATTTCAAATTCATGATGTCTTTTAAAAAACTGTTATTTATGCATATAAGAATATGTAACTACATGTATATTCCTAAGTGTAACTCTTTCAGTCAATATAATGCTACCTGTGTGGAGTTTTCAGGGCTGGGTGTTCGGCTTTGGACAGCTAATCGGTGTGCTCTTCCTTGGGAAGAGTCACCTCTCCTGTTCCCAGATTCCCTCAGTTGCCTACAGTTCTTTGTGCAAGGTTGACGCCTCAAGGAGTTTTCTGGAATGTAGATTTAAAAAATTAAAAATCTTAAAAGAGGGAGAATATGATGGAGTGTCTCAGGAACCATTTCTTTTTAAAGATGTATTTATTTATTTTTATGTATGTGAGTGCTCTGTCTTCACGCACAACAGAAGAGGCCATCAGGTCATATTATAGATGGCCGTGAGCCACCATGTGGTTTCTGGGAATTGAACTCAGGACCTCTGGAAGAGCAGCCAGTGTCCTTAACCTCTGAGCTATCTCTCCAGCCCCTTAGGAACCATTTTTATAATCCAAAAAGAAAGAAATCAATATTGACAACACATAAAGAACAGGCACACCCTGCCTCTCCTTTGCATCCTAAGTAATTTTCTCTTTATTTATTACCCAGTGTGGCCAAATGTGGGTCTCCTTGCAGTTTGAAGATATAGTCAGGTGCTGGGTTAGCTGCCACCTCTGAGGGAAGACAAGATGAAACAGAAGAAGTGGAAGGCGCATCTTTTTGTGACCCTCCCCCCCCCCCCATCTCACTGGCACTCCCACTGTCTTCTTCGCAGGCTGTCACACAGAGGCAAACGTTACTTACCCTCTTTTTCCATGAAACACTCTAGTCCATTTTCTTTCTTTCTTTTTTTTTTTTTTTTTTCCATTTTCTTTTTCCTTTCCACCTCCTGTCTGAAGAGTCATCAAAGCTTCAAGATGAATTTGAGTTTGCTGCAGAAACGGTGTGGTGTTCTTCCCTCTGGGGACCAGCAGCAGGGCCTCTGCAGTATGAAGCTGAGCGTGTGTCATCCTTTTCAGGAAGGGATGTGAGGTGTGTGACAGGAGACAGCCTGTAAGTTCTATCAGGGTCCAGGCTGGGAAGCTGCATCTCACTAAAACACATCCAGTACCAGTACCGCTACACATCAAGTGCTTAATTAATTACCATCCTCGAAGCACAGTCCTTCAGGCCTTTAAGGAAGGGGCCTAGGGAGGAGCAGGGAAGAGAGCATCACTTGGATGACTCTAGTGACAAAGGACAATTTCCTTGAAAATGGATTAGAATGAGACCCATGCTGTCGGTTGGGAACATCTGACAAAAAATTTAGACATGTGTTTATAGGAGGAGGTCTGGAGATGCCTGCAATACTATCAAGGCAAGTTATTTGAGCATTTATAAATATTTAAATTCTATATTTATAGTACTATATTAATGTATTTTGTTTATAATAAAATTTAAACAAAACATAAATTTTTAAAAGATGCAATAAAAATAAATATAAAGAAGTTATAGTTTTTCTTGCCTCCTAGTAGATGATTTTAAGCGTCCCTTGAGATGAGTCAGCTCTTTGTTTTCTAGAAGAATAAGCTGTAGATGGGGAGACAAAGAAGCATAAGACGCACTGGAGGCTGTGGACGGCTCTATAACCCAAACTCCAAGTCATCAGGAGGATGTGTAGGTGACCTCTCCTCCCAAGGGCACGCTGGGGATGACTCTCATAAAACACTGTGCCTGATTACATATTTACTCCATTTTCTGCTAAATGACTAGGTTTAGTGAAGGGCCGGGTTTAAACTTCTCCCGGGCGTGATCATCCTGAGGGTATGTCAGAAAGCCTTTCTCCCCCACAAGGTGTACTTACTTAACTTTTGCCGTACAACGAGCCATCTCAGAACTTGTTGACCTAAAATGGCACCATTAATTATTTATATTACAGGTTTCTGTTCTCTGAACTGGTAATTCTGACAGTGACCTGCTAAAATGATCACAGGCACAGGGGCGAACCTAGCTAAGGCGACGAGCTCGGTGGTGGCCCTGACTGCAAGAGCCGGGGCTGTTGCCGGTGACTGCAGCTGCTCTTCTCAGCTCAATGAACACGATCAAGGCAATTCTCACGGGCATGCCCACAGGCTGACTCATCAGCTAAACAACCCCTCACAGGTGCGCCTGGAGGCTTGTCTGCTCGGTGAGCCCAGATCGTGCCACGCTGAACGTGACACTAACCATCACAGTCAGCATAGACTGAACTTGGTTTGCAAATTATCTGTTATTATAAATTCTTAGATAAGGAATTATATTTCAAAAGCTAGCCATAGAAATCATTTTAATCAAATATATATTGTGATGTTATTTATAACCAATAAAGTGTATTATTTTAAGTGCAATTTTATTTTTTGGCCAATACATTTGACAAATGCATTCTTGTAAGTTCCACTACAGTCAAGACTTAGATCACATCATATAAGGCTGGAGAGATGGCTCAGTGGTTAAGAGCACCGGCTGCTCTTCCAGGTGACCTGGGTTCAATTCTCAGCACCACATGGCAGCTCACCACTGTCTCTAACTCTAGTTCCAAGGGATCTGACACTTTCACGCAGACACACGTACAAACAAAACACCAATGCACATAAAAGAATAAATAATTAAAAAAAAAAAGAGTACATCCTATATAAAGTTCTTTGGTGACAATCAACAGTCAGTTCTCATCATTAATCTGTCTAGACTGAATTGATTTTTTTCTAGATTTTTTATAGAAATGGGCTTCTGCAACATGTATCCTCTTGAATCTAGCTTCTTTCCGAGTATGCCTCCGCTGTGGAGCTACATTATTTAATCAGTCATCTATTAGCGCAGTGAATGTCCACAGAACAGCCGTGCATCATTTACCTTGTCATGAAAATCGGGTCCCTTCCAGATCGGGCTATTACTGAAAGATGTAACATTTGTATATATTGCTCATATGTAAGTCTTTGTGTGTGGCTAAAGCGTTCTTCCTCTTTGGTAGCTGTGTTACAGTGTAACTGCTGTGCTATAAATAAGCCAGTGACGATAGTCAAGCCAAGCTCTCTTTCCAAGTGGCTTTTCCGTTTTGTGTTCACATCAGAAAGTGAGAGGTTTTGCCAGCAGAGGGCTTTGCCTGCCTTTTCCATCTGGGACATTCCTTTCTAATGCGGCGTCTACTAGGGTTTTATTATACTTTTACTTTGTATTCTTATATCTATTTTCTTTAACATAGTTCCACCATTTTTTGTTTTATTTCTTTGTTTTTGTTTGTTTGGTTTGGTTTGGTTTTTCGAGACAGGGTTTCTTTGTGTAGCTTTGGCTGTCCTGGACTTGCTTTGTAGACCAGGCTGGCCTTGAACTCACAGAGATCCTCCTGCCTCTGCCTCCCAAATACTCGGATTACAGGCATGCGCCACTGTGTAGTTCCCCTATTTTCAATGAAGATGTTTTTATATTTGTATGTTACATAGTGGATACAAGTCCTTTAGAAAATATATGTTCTGTAAGTGTTTTCTCCAGATCTATTTTTTTTCTTATTTAAAAAAACCACGTCTTAAAAAACAAAACAAAACACGTCTTTCACAAACTAAAAAAAATTTTTAATTTTGTTGATGTCTAATTTATACATTTTTAAGCAAAGTGTGCTTTTAAGATTTGAGAAAATTCTATTTGACAAAACTTAGGAGCTGGGGAGGAGCCTCAGGGGGTAAGTGTGCTTACTGTGCAAACATGGAGACTTGAGGTGAGGTCCTCAGCTGCAACATAAAAGCCAGGCCACATGTGTCTGTAACCTCAGATCTGGCCTTGGAGAGGGGAGGGGGAGGACAGGAGGGAAGCTGCATCTTGCTGACCGACAGCCTAGCAGACAAATAGCCATTCCTAGGTTCAGTGGGAGAGCCTGCCTCAAGAGAAAAGGCAGAAGGTGATAGGGATGGCCACCTGATATCCTTCTATGGCCTCAATAGCAAGGGTTTCCCCGTTCTGCGTACCATCTCTTCAGTCAATTACTTTTGAGCCAAAATATTACTTTATTAATAAAAATCTGACAAGATAAGTGAGAACAACTGCGCAGGCGCCCTGAACCAACAGAAGGGAATTTCATTACTTTATCACTTGTCACAATGTGATTTTTTATATTAAAATTTAAGTTTGAATACTTTGAAAAACCTGCTTATTGGGGCATGTCCCATGAAAGTCTTCACTTACCAGGAAAGTGGGCCAGAGGGAAGGACATCTTATTGGGACTTGAGGTGAGAGAAACATGGGAGAATGGGGAAATAGAAGGATCCAGAGTGTCCTAGAAACCTACAAGAAGAACACTATGATGGGTGGATCTTGGTCCAGGGGTCCTGCTCAAACTATGACATGAGCCAAGAACAATATGTGCAGTAAACTTCGAACCCCTACCCAGATCTAGCCAATGGACAGGACATTCTCCACAGTTGAGTGGAAAGTGAGGACTGACTTTCACACGAACTCTGGTGCCCCATTTTTGACCACGTCCCCTGGATGGGGAGACCTGGTGGCACTCAGAGGAAGGATAGCAAGCTACCAAGAAGAGACTTGATACCATATGAGCATATACAGAGGGAGGAGGTCCCCCTCAGTCACAGACATAGGGGAGGGGAGTAGAGGAAAAGCCGGAGGGAGGGAGGAATGGGAGGATACAAGGGATGGGATAACAATTGAGATGTAATATGAATAAATTAATAAAATATGTTTAAAAACCCTGCTTTTTAAAAAGTCATTACAATAAGATCTTGATGAATACAACAGTATAGCATTTTCCCAAGAAAGTGGACCATCAAGGCGTGCTACTGCCTTTCTGGCAATCAATGTGCATCAAACCACCAAAGAGCAAAGCTAAACTAGATGTGGTACCCATCTGTAATCCCAGAGCTGAGAAGCTGAGGCCGGAGGGTGTAATGAATTCAAGAGTAACCTGAGCTACAGAGAGTCCCTTTGTCAAAACAAAAGCAAAATGTACCACACATCTAACACTCCAAAAATCAAGCTCCTTGCTGGCCTGTGTGTGGTCTCCCATGGGGACACCACTGCCTCGTAGCCTGTGTACTGTGTGCCGTAGGGACATGGTGCCCCATTAGAGGGTGACTCTATTAAGCTCTTTTTCCCTCTCTAGAGTCCATACTCCTTTGTGCAGTCATTTTATATTTTACTTGTAAATAGTTATAAAGCCAAGTAAATTCCTAATTTTGCCTTTAAGAAATCAAGAGCTTTATAAATAATTACATAAAAGTGAGACCAAAAAAAAAAAAAAAAAAACAACAACAACTCTAAAAAGTGGTATTTTGCATAGGTATCTGAAATTTCTAACAGGCTTGCCTTCCCCCTTTAGTTCAGTTTGTCATCAATCAGTATTTCTTTTGGTATTTTTTGCAAGTAGTGAATTTACTCACATTTGATCATCTGAACATCTTCATATCAATCACAACCTTACATTGTTTTACTTTATTTTAACACTTTTATGTGTATGAATGTTTTGCCTGCATCTATGTGTGCCTTGTGTGCATGGCACCTACAGACTCCAGAAGAGTGGAGCCCATCACTTCCTGTGCTAACTTTAAGAACTAGGAATCAAAAATTATTACAAGCCACTATATAAAAAGAAAGCAAAGTTGGCATTTTATCTTGTGAAATGCCACTGAATACATCTCTAGTGGGCTAAATATTCAAAGAAAAAAAACACAATTGGCCATACATGGTGGCACATTCCAGAACCTCCACCACTCAGGATGAGAGGATTTTTCTAAGCTCAAGGTTGGTATGATCTACATAGTGAGTTCTAGGGCTGCACAGCGAAATCCTGTCCAAAAAAACAAAACAAAACAAAAGCAAACAAACAAGAAACAGAGAAAGAGAAACCATCTTTGGTTCTGCAACAGCAGAGCAGCTTATGTCAAAGAAGTAGCCCTCTTGCTTATTACAATGATGAACCCTAGATACAGTTTATACAATTCTTGAAGATATTACAGAGAGCCTGATACTAACCAGAAATGAAAGAAAGCTCAGGTCTTGGAAGAAGGCATCCTGTCGGATGACATCCATACTTACCTGGCATTTCTTTGAAAACTCTGAGCAGTTCAGTTCAGCAGAAAGCATGAGTTTTGATGAGTCAGGAAGTCTGGAGTTTGGCTTGGCGGGCTTGCAGAATAGCTAGGAGCTATTGCATTTCCTCCACTCCATCCCCTCCCCTGCTGCCCTCTTCTTCCCTCCACACCACCACCTTCCTCTTGCTGTCCCTCTCCTCCTAATTCTCCTTCTGCTCTTATGTCACGTGTATTTCATGCAAATGCCATGATTCCATTTTCTCTATGCTTTCACCCACTGATGGACATCTTACTGTGTCCGGATTCTCTACTCTAGCTGTTATGGATGATGTAGCAGGAGACATGGGTGTGCAGGTGTCTTTGTGGCATGCTGCCTTGGAGTCCCTTGTCTGGGAGGATGTAGCTGGGCCATATGGTGACTGTGTTTTCAGCTTTTTGAAGGTGCTTCCTGCCGGTCTCTGTAGTGACTGCGTCCACGAACTTTGCTGTTCAGTCATTAATCAGGTTCTACCACATGACTGTTGTATATCTCGCCCTTTCAGCGTTTTCCCAAATATTGTTTTTTACATGCTATGCGTGCACACCTCCTGGGTTGCTCTGTTGCTGTCCTCGGTGAGGACATAGAGTTATGCCACACAGAGCATATGGCTTTCTAGAGCTAAAACTCTCACACGTTTTCAAGTGTATATGATCAAGTTTCAAATGTATGTTTCCCGCAAAACCACCCATTACATGGACACCCAAACTCGGTTAGTGTGGGCATGGCCACAATAGTTGCGGCAACTACTCTGCAAGTCTGTGGCGGGGTAACACTTGAGGTGCCCTTTGGCTCAGGGCCTACACATTCTCCCTGCTAGTTCCCCAGTATCTCCCGGCCCCCTTCCCTCTCTTGTCCTTTATTTATGAACTGGGAGGGACGCTTTGAACCTAGAAACAGAAAGGTGAAAAAGAAAATCAAACATACTTTAAAACTGGGGGAGCGGGGGAGTGGGAGGTGGAGGTCAGGGGGAGCGGTGTTTTGAAAGACTATTTTAATGCAAGTTAGTTAACAAGAGGAGAAAACATGGATTGGTGGCTTCAAGTGACTTACGAATGCCAAGTCATTGCCCTATTGTCCCCCTTACTGTCCACAAGGAGATCCACACCCACACTCACTGCAACTCTATGAAGAGGGAGGAAGAAGTAACACACACACACACACACACACACGCATGCACACGCACACACACGCACAGACTGAAGAGGAGAAGGCAAACGTCTACATCAGGTACTTTCCTTAGGCCGCGGAAGAACTCAGAATTCCCCTCAGGACTGGTCTGAATTTTCCCCTAGCTTCCCATTGGACAGGAGAGAAGCCTACATTTACCTGGCAGCACTCACAGATGAGAAGAGCATTTAAACAGACAGAAAGGAAGAGCCAGTCTTGTGATTGTGGCCACGAGCAGGAATCCAGAGCCTCCCACACATCTGGGAGCACAAGACAGGAGGAATTTGCTGAGTTGCAAATTGTTTTTTAGCCTGTGAGTATCCCAGCGAATTTAGGACAGCTGCCGCATTGCACTGAAGGTAGCAGGTCCGGCAGAATCTTCTTGCCCTCACAGCTTATCTGCAGCCTCCCAAATTCACTGTCCATCATCCCTGCAGTACACTGGGCCTTACACTAGTATATCTTCAAGCCTGTGGGTTGCAATCGCTCGAAGCACAGATAGAATACGGTAAGGCTATTATTCATGGGTGGCTGGTTAACAGAACTGACACCAATGCCGCCTGGTTTTCTACTCCGCCACTCTGGATAAATAATCTATTGCGTAATCCACTCACCTCGTGGCACTGGGGTTCGCGCAGGGGTGGGAAACAACCCTTTGCCTCCTGTCTCCAGTCCCAAGTGATGCTGGTCTAAATTTTCCAAAAGCAATGGTCACCAAGTGAGAAGGTCTTTCATTACGTCCCATTTTGAGGCTCAGCTGTCTCCCAACACCACAGAGGCAACTGACAAATACCACCAAGTGCTGCTGACTCTTTGGTCCCAAGGGGTCAGGATCCTAGAAATAAGGCTGCCCAAGACCCCAGTCTGAGGTCAACATTTCTGGTTGTGGATGTGATTCAGTCAAAACAAGAAAGCCTGATTACGGATTGGCTAGGGAGGATCTGTTGGCAGTTTTACCCCAGTTGGAAGTTTCTAGACTGATCTGGGGGAAACTAGGTACCACGAAGCTCTGTCTTGGAGCTCTCCCTTTGACACGGGGCTTTGTGGCAGTGTCTTTCAGGCTTGCGCGACATAACTCCTCATGGTCACACGGCTTCCTGTCTGCCTATGCCTGATACCACCAGCCCTTTCGAGTGCTCTGTACTGCAGGGTTGCTTCTAGTGCACTCATATCCTGAAGTGCTCGGGCCCCACGTTCAAAATGTGGTAGAAAGATGTGTCCACCCTCGGTAGAATAAAACTGATAGGCATTCAACACCAGAAGTAAGAGTTTCTCCTTTAAGAAAGGAGCCCGAGTTTTCGTAGTGAAATGCTCGCTGGCCAGAAATGATGCTCCACATTTCAGCTGCCTACAGTCTGCGCTCTGAGGGGACGCAAACAACACTGCTGGCTACTATACCACCAAGGTTGTCTTCTTCTTCTTCTTTTCTTTCCTTCTGACGTTTACAATAAAGATACCCAGTTTTAAAATTTATGAAGAATATTGATTTAATAATGCAAGTTCTAAAACAATGGCAATTGTGGAAACTAATGAATATTCAAGGCTGTAAATGATTCTGCAGAAACGCTTACCAAGCTGCTTTCCATGGACGCATTCCCTATATCCATAAAAGGCTCCATGCTGTTTGCTGTTTAAGAGAGATGCTTTACTCTTCCTATCGGGGCAGGCTCAGTTCTTTTGTTTGTTTGTTTGTTTGTTTTCTAATAAAGTGATATCCACTAGTTTGTCCACCCAAAATCTTAGTGTAAGCTAAAATTCCACTGTCATGGTGAAAAAGGTAGCAGCATTTCAGCAGCCACCGCGCTTCTGCCAGGCTCTCTGTGGCATGTCTCGCACCTATGCTACTAGAAGTGGTGGCTCCTTAGTGAAGACAGGCCCATCCCAAAGAGGAGACAGTCTTAGCACGCCATGTTAATGCCATTAACCTTTACTGTTGATTTGGTTAGCGAAGATAGTATGACCTCACGGTGGCCAAGCAGACACAAGGTAATTATTCCTCGAGGTGACTAGGAAAGATTCACTACCTGAATTAGTTTGTGTTAGAAGCGTATATGCAATTACCATTATTAGACTTAAGGGGCACTAAAGTGCTTAACGCAGGATCTTCCCTCCAGGGGTGCTCAGTGGAAGAGAAGCAGATTGTCTTAGCTAGGTCTCTCTGTTGCTATGATAAACACTGATCAAAAACAACTTGGGGAGGAAAGGATGCGTTTCAGCTTACATCCTACAGCGCACTGTGAAGGGAGGTCACAGAATGAAGTCAGGGCTAGCCTGGAGGCAGACATGGAAGCTGAGACCCGGGAGGAGTGCTGCTCACTGCCTCGCTCGCCTTGCTTGCTCAGCTGCTTTCTTACACAAGCCCGGATCAGCTACCCAGGGGCTTCACTGCTTGAAACGGCCTAGGCTGGCTCGCCCACTGAGCTGGCTCCCCACAGCCATTTTGCCTCAGTTTTTCTGCACACATGTCCTTCTTTTGTGGCATCTGTCAAGATGGTCTCCTCGTTGGTTTAAAATTCGGGTTATACGGGAGGCAGAGGCTCCAGGCTAGCCTGGTCTACTTGGTAAGTTTCAGCCCAGGCACGGTTACACAATCAAACCCTGTCTCAAAAACAAGCAAACAAACAGCTATACTTTGCCTTAAGGTTTCCCTTAATGTTCTGTGTATTGAGATTTATTGCACACCGTGAGGCTGCAAGTATGAGCACTTATCAATAAGTGATCAAAATGTGAGGGGGGTGGGGAGGGGATTTCCTTCCTCCTTAAACTTCAGTGTATTTTCCGGCATTCATTTTCAGTGACAGTAAGTTATTTGTAGACTAAGAAAAACAACAACAGACTAACTAGCTAACAACAGTAAAGCCATCTCTCCTATAGAAACGAAAGAGGGAGATGCTCAGCGTTCTCTGTGATCACTGTCCCGTCCGTGAGACTCACGGTCAGTGGTTTAGTTGGGCGAATGTTCTTCTAGATTTTCCTCCTAAACATATTTAAAATCGCAAGTGTGTTGTGCACCACACATCATGTTGAGTTGTAAGTCTGTGTCTTCCCTCAGTCACAAATGTTCCACGTCCTCACCCAACCTGTGTGGCTTCACGCTGCCTTAAACTTAGTGAGGCCCCGGTTACCGTTACGTGCACTCAGAGCCAGGGGTGTGGTGGCATGTGCTAACAATCCCAGCATTATGGCAGCTGAGGCAGGAGGATGGTGAGTATGAGGTCAGCCTGGGTTATGTAGTTAAGTTCAAGGCCAGTCTGAGCTACTGAGAGAGACCCTCTGTGAGCTGAAATTTGTGTTCTTTTCAGGGATGCTTGGCTGTAACGTCACCCAGAGTCTCCCTCTTGTCTTCCATAAGCTCTGTTTGTTTCACCTTTCCTGTTAGCCTGTCAAGTCAGTTGGGACTGAGCTACACATAGGCAGCCAGTCCTGTGCGGCACAGTGATAGGAAGTACACACAGCATTGCTCCCATAACCTCTATCACTTTGTAATGTCATAGCCACCGTGGCTTAGTAAGTACGGACCATGACACTCTCTCAGTAGCGACATTGCTGACTGTTGGGTGTCTTAGGGCATAGCTCTGTCATTGAGCACTGCATTACTTAATTTGAAATGAGTAAATTTTTATCCATTGGCTATCCGGTTGACTTGGGGAAACCAACTGAAGGACCAGTTTCCATCACTGGTACCCTTAGCTGGTATGTATGGTTCTCTCTCTCTCTCTCTCTCTCTCTCTCTCTCTCTGAACTCTTCCAGCCTGTTGCCACACTTTCACATTGCTCTAGTACCGGGTCTAGTTGTGTTGCTTTCTTAAGTGTATTTTATTTCAATGATTCATTTGTTTTGCTGTCCTCACAACGTACAATTCTGTGTAAAATTTAGAATATGTTTGTCATTTCACACACACACACACACACACACACACACACACACACACACACACACCATGTCACACACATCCTGCTGGTCAAAACTGGAATCATTTTGACCGTACTAGGTTTAAGCCAAGGTATAAAATAAATACCTATGAGTAAATGCTCTGTGAATAAATGATTGGATAAATAGACAGGAGAGGATAAACAAATCTCTCATATGCCAAGCTTTAAATTTTTTGTAGGTTTTCAACTTTTAAGGAAGCTGTGTGTGGTGGTTTGAATAAAAGTGGCATCCACAGGTCCACAGGGACTGGCACTCCTAGGAGGTGTGGCCATGTTGGAGGAAGTGTGTGTCTAGGGGTGGACGAGGAGGGCTCCGAAGCTCAAGCCAAGCCCGGTGTCACTCTCTCTCCCTCCGACCTGCTGATCCACATGTAGAACTCTCAGCTCCTTCCCCAGCACCATGCCTGCCTGTGTGCCGCCATGTTTCCAGCCATGATGATAGTGGACTGAGACTCTGAATTGTAAGGCAGCTCCAATTAAATGTTTTCCTTTATAAGATTTGTCATATCTGTGGTGTCTCTTCACAGCAATAGAACGCTGACTGGGGCACTGTGGGAAGAGTATAGAGTCTTCTTTCCAAAGAGCACAATAAAGAAAGCTAAACAAACAAACAAAACAACAACAACAAACAAAAACGAAAAACCCTGTGACTTCAAAAAGAGAGTAGCCAGCCCTGACACCATGTGGTAAGAGTGGAACCTTCCTGCGGATTTTTTTGCTGATCCCCCATAAACTCAGTCTGCAGCAGTATACAAATCCAACTGGGGGCACCCCACAAAATATCCACCAAGTACTCCTGAAAGTTACTGCTGTCATCAAAAGCAAGAGAGTCTAAAACACTCTCTCACAGCCAAGCAGAGTCCAAGACAACATGTCGACAAAACGCAATGTGGCATCATGGATGGAATTCTGAACCACAAAAGAATATTGGACAAAAACCAAGGAAATATGATTAACCAAAGATTAGACTTCCTTTAAGAAGAAATGTCATAAGCAACAAAGACTGTGACAAAATACTAACCTGAGGTCATATTCTATGGTTGTAAAGACTAGTGGCAGAAAGCAATCAGCTGCCGTGTGTGACACTGACCATGTGCTAATCTGGAGAGAATCCCAGCCAGGAAAAACATTTTTTTTTTTTACAATTCACTGGAAAAAAATAAGTGTGATGTGATTAAGTCATCTCCAGGCAGGATCCACCCAAATAGAACTTGCCTCTCACATCTTCAGCTTCCCTTCAAACATCTCAGAAAGACAGCGGTGGTGTGTGCAACTGTACCCCACGCACTGTGGAGGCTGAAGTGGGAGACTCCTGTGTTTGAGGCCAGCCTGGATTTCACAGTAAATACAGGCCAGCTCAAGAGACATGGGAAGAGCCTGTTTCTATAAAAAACAATAAATAAATAAATAAATAAATAAATCTGAACCAAAAAGAAGCAAAATGCTTTAGAAAACAAAAGGCAGATGGACTTAAGTCAATCTCAAGAGTGCTTTTTTTTCCCCACTGTTTTTTTTTTCTTTATCTAAGATTTAAACGGGCTGTTTATTTGTTTGTTTGTTTGTTGTTTGTTGTTGCTGCTGCTGTTGTTTCTGTTTTTCAAGACAGGGTTTCCTCTATGATAGTCTTGGTTGGTCTGGACTCTCTTTGTAGACCAGGCTGGCCTCAAACTCACAGAGATCAGCCTACCTCTGCCTCCTGAGTGCTGGGATTAAAGGTGTACTCCTCCACAGCTGGCTCTATAATTCAGGGCCTGGAAGATGGCTCAGCAGTTAAGAACATTTCCAGAAGACCCAGTTCAGTCCTCAATGCCCACATGACTGCTCCCAATCATCTGTAGCCCCAGTTCCAAAGGATCTGCAGGTCCCAGGCACACACAGCGCACTTACACACATGCTGACAAGATGGTCGTACACATCAAATCAATCTTTTAATTTTTCTATAATTTAAAATGTATAGTATTTTTAACACAGTGGTCTTAAGTTTAAACATATCTATACTGGGAGAAGGCGACGACTAGACAGCATTGAACTGTCTCATCAATGCCAGTCAGCCCTCCTTATAGTCAATAAGGAGCTGTCCTTAATGGGGACAGAAGGCTGCGCTGGTAGCAAGATGCCTGAGCTCACAGCTCAGACCACCCTTGGCACCTGTCTGATGTCAGGAAAGCAGGATCCCAGGCATCCATCCTAGTCTGCACAGGACCCACCCTAACTCCTAAGAAAGGCTACCTTCAGACCAGGCCCCACCCACTCGGGCCAGTGGGATCAGCCTGGCATCTCAGGTGAGAGAGGCACCATCTCTAGGTTCTTGCCTGTCCCCAGCTCCCACCAGGACCCACCCAAACTCAGGCTATCCCCAGGCTGTGTGACTTCTGCAAGCAAATTAGCCCACCGCCAGGCCCACAAACTAGCACATACCGTCCCTGCTGCTTCTCAACCTGCCTCACACTGCCGCCCTCATGTTGTGGTGACCACCACCAACCACCCACCCCACCCCCACCCCTCGCAGCCATAACATGATTTTTGTTGCTACTTCCTAGCTGTAATTTTGCTACTGTTATGAATCATAATATAAATATCTGATATGCAGGGTGTCTGAAGTGCGACTCCTGTGGAAAGGTCTTGACCCACAGGTTGAGAACCTGCTAGGTCCTGGCAGGTCCAAATCCACCTAATCCATTGAACCACCAAGCATAGATCTTTATGCAGTGTATGTGGGCTGGAAACTAATACCAAAAAGTTCAACCAACCAAGTCCAGCTTAGGAAGACCTAAGGTAAAACCACAAATAATGCGGAGAACCTCAGCAATCTGTCTCTTCCAAAAAAACAACCAACCCCACACAGTAAGCTTTATCTTGCAAGAATCAGACCTGAAAACGATCTTGTTAAGACCTTCACAGGAGAGCTGAGAATTACGGCCTCTCCGGGAGCCCTCTCCAATCAACACCAGGAGATAGCAGCAGAAACTTTAAGAAAAAGTGCTGCTCCTCATATACGCTGGACCTGCGGGACCAGAGGAGGCCATGGTGAGTACTAGAATCCTCAGGAACAAGCACAGAAGGCCGTACAGCTCCTGCCAGGCCGGAACTCCCAGAACGCTAGGGCTACACGGAAGCCAACAGCTCTCAGTCCCCTCCCCCACACAGCACCAATTCTTTCATCTTTATCTCCTCCTTTTCTTTCTTTCTTTCTTTCTTTTTTTTTTTTTTTTACTTCTTTAATTGCTTGTTGATTTTACACATATCAATGTTTTGTCTGCATGTGTGTCTGTGCACCATGTTAGTTCCTTGTGCCCTCTGAGGTCAGAGGTGGGCATGGGATTCCCACAGCTACGATGGGGATGCTGGGAACTGAACCTGGGTCCTCTGGAAGTGGAGCCAGTGCTCTTAACCGCTGAGCCATCTCTCCAGTCACCTTTTATACTTAGGCATAACCCTCCATAGCTTTCAAACTTTCTAAATCCGTGGACCCTAACAGTATCCCACACCCCCTTCCAGCTAATTTATTCTCCCTATTATTTTTTTTTCTTTCCAAAATTGATCTAGTATTTCTCTTTATCCTTAATCACTTTGTTGCCCCAGTATTTTCCATACCTGGTTATTTATCCTCCAACAGTTATTGAAGTCACAGAGAGCACTGTTACCAAACTGTTAGCGCAGCACTGGCAGAGTGGAAATAGCCAGCACTGGGGTTGCTCTCCCAATTAACATTCTGTTCAGGGAACACCATAGTGCTGACACCAGGCACCCTGAATTTCTGGACAAAAGATTTCTTTTCTGAACTACACATTCATCTCTACCACATCCCAGTGCCACCTGGACATTTCAAATCCTTCAATAGAAAGAAAGATTAAGAAAGACTAAATAAACCAATGAAATAACACCAGATGCATAAATCCCAATGCATATCATACAAAACACACACACGCACACACACACACACACACACACATGCACGCACACACACATGCACGCACACGCACACACACACACGCACACACGCACACACACACACACACCAAAAGCAATGTAACTGCTCTACCAAATTATTAGCCCTACAGTAATGGCACCTAATGAGAGTGAGTTAAATAAATTCCCAGACTGAGAACTCAAAATAATGATTATAAATATGTCCAAGGACACAAGAGCTGAATGAAGCAAGGAAGGTATTTATGGTATGAAAAAGGAATCCAGCAAAGAGAAATACCAAAGAAAAGCCAAGCTGAAATGCTGGCTTTAAAAAACCCTCCATGAAATATGTCAGCAATGGAACAGCTCAGGGAGAGGTCAGAACATCTAAGCTTGAAGACAAAGTGGAGGAACTGGACAAAGATAAAAAATTACCAGTGGGAATTCCAATATACATATAACACTCTGAAAAGAGCAAATCTACCCACAATTGGCTTAGAAAAATCTCTTTTTTAAAGGTATAGAAAACATTTTCAAAATAATAATTTTTTAAAAAAATCACACACAATAAAATTCCCAGAGTTAGGTGCAAGAAGTAAAACAGTGATCCACTTTCAAAATTGCCTTGAGCCAGTTTAGATACAGCTACAAATGAGCCAAAATGCATTGTACCTCAGCTAACATCTCCAGTCAAGAGAGCCCCGACCCCCAAACCAAAGCTCTAGAGTAGACAAGTACCAATTGCCATCTTGCCTAATGACCTACAAATGTGAAAAGGCCACATGCCCAATGGGTTTGGAAATAACCAGCGTGTAAAAGGACAGCAAGGGATCCACACACAGTTTTTGAAGAGCAAAAGATGTAAGAAACAGAGGGAAAGATGAGGCCTGGGTGTATAATATGTACCTGGCCTGACTACTCAGCTGAAGAGGAAAGGGAGAAGGGGCTTGTTGCCCTGGGGCTCTAAGATCAGCTCTCTGTGCTCGCTCTAGGCTAACGCCTTGCTTTTACTACTCCAGTCTCCAGGGCTCTTATTGTGGTGCGAAGAACTTTTGTCTCTCACATTAGGAAAAGAGATGCCAAACCAGATGCAAGAGGCAGTAGGAACAGCAAACTTACAAGGCCAGAAGATGACTCCCCTTGCTGTATTACAACTAACCCCCCCTAAAAATGCACAACATCGAGTACGCTGAAAGTGTCAAGGGGCAACACCGAGTCACAAGTAAAGCCAGGGCTGCCCAGAAGGAGACGGTTCAACTGAAGCTTCAAAAGCCGAGACAACCTAGACAGACAGACAGATGTCAAGCTATGAACGATCTCAACTGCCGACCATACTACTGTACCCAGAGAAGCCACCATCAGAGTTGACGGAAAAATCAACATGGTCATCACAAAATATGCCAGGGGGAATTTATGACCACTAAGCCAGCCAACATTAGATACTTGAAGGAATATTTCAGGCTAAGCACAGCAAAGAATAGAGCCTGCTAGAATAATAGTTTAGAAACTCAAACACTACAGAATTATCAGAAATGGCAGGAATCAACACACAATTTACAGCAATAACCCTGACTATGAATAGTCTTAGTTCTCCAATAAAAAGAAACAGACTAGTAGCATGGATAGAGGAAGAGAAAAAAGAGGAAGAGGAGGAAGGAACCAAGGAATCATCTAGTTGTTGCCTCACCTCAGAAGACAGACACCACCTTAGTGTGAGAGGATGGAAAGAGGTATTCCAAGCAAGTGGACCTAGGAAGCAAGCAGGTTCCAGTGTGGAATATCTGACAAACCGGGCTTGACACCACACTAGTGAGAACACTAGAGAAGAGCACTTCATGTTGACTAAGAGAGCAATCCATCAGGAGGGCAGTACAGCTCTGAACACACATGCCCCGAACACAGGTGCACCCAAATGCGCAAAGCAAAGCCACAGCTTAGACCCAGCACTATAGTAAAGGGAGAGTTCAATATCCCCCCTACCCCCGCACCAACTGGCAGGTCACTAAAAGAAGGGAGAAAAATATTTGAATTAAATGACATGATAAGTCAAATGAGCTTAACAGACAACTACGGATCATTCCATGCCCAAATTACAGAATAAACATTTCTCTCAGCAGCTCATGTCACTTTCTTGAAAACAGATCATATATCAGGGCACAAAGCAAGCCTTAACACGTGTAAGAAAACTGAAACAATTCCTTGTGTTCTGTCTGATCACGACAGAATAAGACTATAAACAAGAGAAAGACCAGAGCACAGCAAACTCACAGCAATGGAGTGGCACATCAATGACTGATGAGTTAGCCCTCCAGGGAAGAAGGAAGGGAGAAAATTCCTAGAACCAAGTGAAGGCAAAACCACAACAGACCGAGACCTGTGGGCTCCTTCCAAGGGGGGTTCAAAGAGGAATCTCATAGGTCCAAGTGTCTACACACAAGAAACCAGAGAGATGTCAAATAAACTAATGACAACCCCATACATTTCGGAGAAAGGAGAACAAGCCAGACCTCCAAGGCAGTAGATATAATGAAATCTTAAGACAAGGACAGAAATTACTGGAAAAACAAACAAACAAAATACAGAGAATCATTGAAACAGAGAGTTGCTGCTTTAAAAAGATAAATGACACCTTGCCAAACTAACCAAAAGAAAAAGGGACAAAGCCAAAATTAATGAAATTACAGATGAAAATTACAATAGATATTATTATACTCAGAAAAATCATTATGTCTTACCTAACAGAAATATACTTTACTAAACTGGAAAATATGAACAAAATGGATGAGTGTCTAGATGCATATGACAAACCAAAACTAGTTTAAAGCAAGACATTGTAGACAATTTAAAGAGATCTTTGACAAGTAGTGAGATTGAAGCAGTAATTAAAAGTCTCCCAACTAAATCTAGGCCTGGATGGATTCACTGGTCAATTCTGCCAGAGCTTCCAAGAAGGAATAACACCAATGCTTTCCAAATTGCTCCATAAAATAGAAAAGAAAGGATGGGTGTGGTGGCGCACGCCTTTAACCCCAGCACTTCGGTGGCAGAGGCAGAGGCAGGTGGATCGCTGTGAGTTCAAGGCCAGCCTGGTCTGCAAAGTGAGTCTAGGATATTTTGAAAACTATCATCTTACCAAAAGCAATTTACACACTCAGTGCAATCCCAATCAAAACCCAATGTCATGTTTTCAGACATAAAAAAAAAAATCTAAAAATTCATATGGAGGGGCTGGAGAGATGGATGGACAATTTAGAGCATTCTCCTAGAGAAGACATGAGTTTGTCCCCAGAGCCTACAGCCAGCCATATCTCCAGCTCCAGGGGATCTGACATGCCCCTTTGATTTCTGTGGGCACCAGGCACGCTCACGGTACACATACATACACGCAGCAAAACATTCATGCTCATAAAATAAGGTAAATAAATCAAAAATAGAAAAAGACTCTAGATAGAAAAAAATGCTGACTAAGAAGAATAACACCGGAGGTATAACCAAACCTGATGCTGTGTCGTAATGCTGCAGAACCAGCGGTAATAAAAGTAATGTGCTTCCATCACAAGGATCGATGGAATACAACAGAGGGCCGGATACAGGTCATGCGATGAGCCACCTGGTTTTTTGATAGAAATGACTAACATACAGATGTTTTTGGAGAACAGACAACATTTTTAATAAACGGCGCTGGGGAAACTGGATGTCCACACACAGAAGAATGAAATTCGATCCTTGTCTCTCACGCTGCATGAAACTGAGCTTCAGGTAGATTGAAGACCTCAATATGAGCCCTGAAACCATGAAGCTGCTAGGAGGAAAAACAGGGGTGCACATCCAGATATGCTCACGACGCATTATGTACCTGTGTGCAACAAACAAAAATAAAGACATTTAATAAATGGCAAAACTAATAAAGAGGCCAGGGCTCAGCAAGGTCTGTAACCGAGGCAGCGCTGGCAGCCCCTTCTTAGGGGACAGTCGTCACCTGATTCTGCACATTCCCCCATCTGTGGCGGCTGCAGATTTGAGTGCATCAGGAGATAAGCCAACTGGGTGGAGAGGGACAGACCAGATAACATCCAACTGTGCGGTGCGTGGTCTAGAGTCTGGCCTTGTGGCAAATACTAGCATCGAGCTATTTCGTTTCGGAAATACAGTTTAAGCACTTATGTGTGCGAGGCTAATATGTAATGTCACAGAGCTGGGCATGCGAACTGCATTCTAGAGTTATTCTGAAGTCAGCCTGGCCTCCAGGGTACCACAGGGGTCTTTGCCTGCTTCCTGCTCCTTCTAAGGGTCTTTGGCAGCTGCTGTAGGGAAATCTGGCTTGAAACCGGAATTTAAAGGTCACCCACGCAAGTGGAGGGAATCATTCTGAAGTTTCTGTGTCTGTGGCACACCTGTGGCCTGGCAAACACACACCCTGCTCCTTTAAAAGCAATCTGGGGAAAGCCCAGTGACACCCAGTGTTTGTGTCTCTCAGACCTTTGATGCAGTGAAACCTCCAAGCCATTAACCAAATCCTCTCTTCTGCCCCTAAAAATAACTTGAATGTATCTATTTTTCTGTAAAGTCGCTGGCCCCATCCTGGTCTGGGTCATTGTTAGCTACAGCCAGAGTCCTGTAGGAGCTTCCTCCCTGGAGTGGGGCTATGGTCACACAGGGATCCAGGAGGCAGCCTCTACCTGCACCCCAACTCGCCCACCACCCCCAACACCCACACGGTAGGTTACAACAAGCAAGTGCCCAGAGCCTAGAGGCTCTGTTACGCTCCCTCTCTCTTCCCTCCTCAGACTCTTTTTCTTTTTCTTTATTGTTACTTCTGGAATATTTCGAGCAGGTGGAAAAATATAAAAAGAGGTATAAATGTGTAGCCACATGTGTGTACCACTCAACTTTTTTCATATTATAACATTTTGCAGAAACAAGTGGAGCTCGAAGGCCTGAATGCTTCTTATGAACTGCAGTATACATAGAAAGACTATACATAATGTAAATGAATATTTTAGGGAATTTCATGTGCCTGCCAGCCAACTTAAGAAACAGTATTCTCAAATGGGGTTTAACTCTCTTGTGCATTCCTTTCCAAGGCCCTCCATTTAGAGACAGCTGTTTCTTCGCACACTTTTATACTTGACACCCACACACCCCTGGGCACGTCCTCCATGCTGAGTCTGCTGTGGCAGGCAGCCGTGATTCCTCCACTCTGACTGCTTTCCCGTTCACACTTCATGAGACAGCCCCATCGATTTTTCAAAGTTAGATACACGCAATCATGCGTCACGTGACTGCGTAGCCCCACCCAACCTCCAGTGGTTTCCCAATGGCTCTAGAATGGAGTCAGCGGTCTGCACCGACCCTGCAGTCCTCCCACTCTGGGGCTCAGCGAAGCACAGTCTCACCTTCTGGTCCTGCGCTTCCTTCTGCTCAGAGCACAGGTGTTCTATGCCTGCGTCACTGGGGTGTGGCGGCTGACTCCGGGTCTCTGATCTAATACCATCACCTTTTGGACCACACGGTCATTGTCTCAATGTAAAGGAAGCGTTTCTTGTTCTGCTTCCTGTCTGTTTTTTCAAAGCATGTACGGTGGGTCGGCTATTGCATCTAATTTTGTTTCTTTAAAAACACATTTTTATGTATATGTGTGTAGTGTGTGTGTGTGTATGTATGTAGTGTGTGTGTGTGTGTGTGTGTGTGTGTGTGTGTGTGTGTGTGTGTGTGTTTGGAGGTCAGAGCTCGATATGGGGTATCACCTGTTTATTACTTCTTACCTTCTCTTTTGAGACAGAATCCCTCAGTGAACACAGCATCCCCTGATTAGCCACATGGACCGGCCAATGAGTCCACCTGTCTCCACCCCATTTCCTGCACCAGGGTTACAGAGGCAAGTGGCCACGTTGGTGTTTTCCTATGCGGTTGCTGGGGATATGAACTCAGATCCTCTTGCTCGCATGGCAGACCCTTTGCCAATGAACTATCTCCCCACCGTCTATTTTGTATTCTTTAATAGCTGTCTCTCTCTTTAACGTTCTCTGGACATGCAAATGGCTTATCTTCTCCCGGCATACACCCCGTCATACTGTGGAACAAAGATAATAATCATGCAGGGTATCTGAAGCCACCAACAGCTGATGCACTCATAACAAAAGCGAAGTTGTTGACAAATATTTTCTGGGACAAAAATCTCCGTTGGACAAGAGTTATTAGAAACGAAGACGGCAGATCATTGTTCAAGGAACCATGACAGGCTCAGAGTAATCAGAGGTGTACGGTAAGCTTTTGTATTTGTCCTGTATGCTGACTTAAAGGAGTGATCAAAGGCAATTCAATTATTGTATCATATTTAATAAAATATGTACTAATAATAAAAACTTATTAAAAACCACTTGTGTGGGCACTCTTGTAAGTGCTTCCTATGAATGAATTGAATTAATTTTCATAATAGCCCTCAAAGGGCTGTGTTGTCATTATCCCTATTTTAACATCAGGAAACTGAAGAAGAGAGAGATGTGCAGCGAGTTGTCAAAGATTATGCATCTAGGAAGTGACAGGCAGCAGATAGACAGAGGTGAAACTTGGCAGTGCTCACCACAGTTATATATTATATATCCTGCCAACTGGGACCAAGTGGCCAGAGAACGTTAAAGAGGGAGACAGCTATTAAAGAATACAAACTAGAGGGTGGGGAGATAGTTCATTGGTGACATGTCTGCCATGCGAACAAGAGGATCTGTGCTTCTTTTGGGCCACTGTACGCTTCCAAAGGATATGTAAGTTTCTTCCCAATTGTGGAGCTGTCACCATGGTTCCTCATGCAGATAGGCTAACTGCTTGTGTCTGATTAGTAAAGACCAGAAACATCCATGTACTTCTTGAATGCCGCTCTTTGAGGTACTGAGCCCAAGTGAACTTTCACCTCTATGTGGTAGGATCCCGTCATCTTCATAAAGCGTCTTCTAAAGATGTAAATAGAATTGACAGAGTGTTTGGGAGGGAGCATCCTGACACAGTTCTCCCGTTCTCACTGACGGGGGCGGCCTCTGCTGTGGCGTCTGCCTGTGACTCCTTCTCAGGCGTAGGGCCTGAATACCCACTGTTTCACAGTTGGCGAAGTTATCCTTGCTAGAGTGTCCTTTGGTCATGGTGCGATGACCTTATCCCTGTAGGGTGATGTATTCACAGCTCTAGTGGCTCTCCAGAGATTCACAGGTAGCTTGCTGTGGTCGGGATGTAGTTTCCCAACGCTGTTATCATCTGCGCCATCTCTCCTGTTTTTGATACTTGTCTGAAGGACAGCAATCTCCCTTTCAACAACTGCCAGAGCCTTGTTCCAGCTTTCAGAAAACAGCAGGGCATCCCCAGCCACAGGGTCACAATGCTGATGAGTGTGAACCACATGCAGATCTCTCTTGAAGTGTAATGTTCATGCCTATATTGTGATGCTGGTGACAGGAATGCTCCTACAGGAAATACTAATTTTTGTTTTTTTTAATGAAAAACTTTTTGTGTGAGAATTTTATGCACATTTTATTTACATCATTTTTGCCCTTCTCTCTCCCTTTCCAAGCCATCATGCATCTCCCCCACCCTCTCTCAAATTCATGATACTTTGTCTTTAGTTGTTACACACACACACACACACACACACACACACACACACACTGACACACACATACATGTATACATACAACTTGCGAGTCCATTTAGTGCTGGCCATCTGTGTATGTGTTCAGGGCTGACCATTGAGAACTGGATTATCAACCTGGGGTTTGTGTCTACAAAAGTCAGATTTCCCCTCTTAGCCATTAATAGCCTATGGTGCTTAATCTAAAAGAGTGGGCCCTTGTGGGAGCTCCCCATCCACGTTGGCATGGCAACTGGTGTTGTCGCCGTTCAGCTCTTGGTTAGGTGAGCAGACTGTTGAGATACTGTGGGTGTAGCTTACCTGTCATAAATAGAAGGCTCTGTGTAGAAGCAAGGACCCTGGTCATCCGGCTCGTCTATCTTTTGTCCCACTGCCATGATGGCCCCTGAGTCTTAGAGTGTAGGGCTTGTATCGTACCAACTGGAGCCGGACACCACACAGTATTTTTGTCTGTGTTTGGTCAGTTACGAATTTCTGTAATGATCTCCATCCGCTGCACAAAAGAGGTCTCTTTGGTAAGAGGTAAGAGCTGCTCTTCTCTGCGGGTAGCAGCATAAGCTTTTGGTAGGCAGTTGGGGAGTTATATTGGATTAGGGAGGTGCAGGAGTGGGTTTTCTTCTAGGTCTATGACCTCACCAGCTACAAATAGTTGGCTAGCTTTACAGTCCCAGGCACGAATTCCCTCCTGTTTGTCAGGCCTTAAGTCCAATTTGACAGTTGTTAGTTAACCCCAAGATGTGAGATCTGAGTGCCACTGTAACACCCATAGAGATGGTTCATGGACACTGCAGCTGGACAGGACTGTTAAATGGTTTTCTCCCGTAGCAGCTTGGATAGCACTTTGGGATACTGTGGGACGAGGCTCCCAGGTTAGCTCCACCTCAATTCCTGCAGGTCCTGCACCTGAAGTGTGTGGTGCCTTACCTCCAAGTTCTAGAAGGCAGCCTAGGACAGTGAGCGACAAGAATCTATGTATTTGGGGGTCTCTTGGACTTCTCTGAATAACAAAAACTCAAAATAAGATTTTTCTATGTCTGCCACTGAGGCTTTTGTTTGATAATCTAGGGTTCTTGTGGGGGAGCATTGTCATTCCAAATGTCATAACTTCGTTTAAATTTTATACACACACATGTATATGTGGTATATGTATTTGTGTATATGTGTACACCAACACAGACACCATGAAATAGTAGGTTTCTCTACGGATTTTTCAAATGTACTTAGTGTTATTTGCTCTTCTTCCCCCTGCCATCCCTACTCACTTCCCAGTTAACTTTTTCCTTCATAATATTGATGTCCTATGTCCCCTCTCAGAGCTCCTTCTTCTCTTCCTCTGTGGTCCCCTTTACTTTCCTGGTTTCTACAGTTACTACAAATCATCGACTCATACCTGAAGATTCAGAGCTAGGATCCACAAACAAGGGATAACATGCAGCATTTGTCCTTCTGGGTCGGGGTTACCCCGCTCAGTATAGTATTTTTTAGTTCCATTCATTTGCATTCCATTTTTACGATTTTATTTTTCTGTACAGCTGACTCGTATTCCATTTTTTATTAATTAAGTTACTTATTTACTTTACATCCCAATCGCAGCTTCCCCTCCTGTCTCTCCTCTCAGTCCCTCCCTCTTGCCTCCTCTCCCCACTCCATCCACTCCTCCTCCCCTTCTCTTCAGAAAAGGGGAGGCCTCCAATGGATACCAACCAGCCTTAGCATATCAACTTGATAAGGACTAGGCACAGCTTCTCCTATTGAGGCTACACAAGGCAGCCCAGGTAGGGGAAAGGGATCCAAAGGCGGCAACAGAGTCAGAGACAGCCCTGCGCCTGCGTTAGGAGTCCCACATGAAGACCGAGCTGCACAACTGTTACACATAAGCAGAGGACACAGGTCACAACTGTTACACATAAGCAGAGGACACAGGTCACAACTGTTACACATAAGCAGAGGACACAGGTCACAACTGTTACACATAAGCAGAGGACACAGGTCACAACTGTTACACATAAGCAGAGGACACAAGTCACAACTGTTACACATAAGCAGAGGACACAGGTCACAACTGTTACACATAAGCAGAGGACACAGGTCACAACTGTTACACATAAGCAGAGGACACAGGTCACAACTGTTACACATAAGCAGAGGACACAGGTCACAACTGTTACACATAAGCAGAGGACACAGGTCACAACTGTTACACATAAGCAGAGGACACAGGTCACAACTGTTACACATAAGCAGAGGACCTGGGTCACAACTGTTACACATAAGCAGAGGACACAGGTCACAACTGTTACACATAAGCAGAGGACACAGGTCACAAACGTTACACATAAGCAGAGGACCTGGGTCACAACTGTTACACATAAGCAGAGGACACAGGTCACAACTGTTACACATAAGCAGAGGACACAGGTCACAACTGTTACACATAAGCAGAGGACACAGGTCACAACTGTTACACATAAGCAGAGGACCTGGGTCACAACTGTTACACATAAGCAGAGGACCTGGGTCACAACTGTTACACATAAGCAGAGGACCTGGGTCACAACTGTTACACATAAGCAGAGGACCTGGGTCACAACTGTTACACATAAGCAGAGGACACAGGTCACAACTGTTACACATAAGCAGAGGACACGCAGAGGAGACACAGGTCCATTTACCCCATTTTCATTATCTACTCATCAGTTGAAGGAGCTTGAGGTCGTCTCCGTCTCCTAAGCATTGCATGCAGGAGTAAAAGGAACATGTCTGAGCAAGAATCAGTGGGATAGGATGTGGAGTTCCTTATGCCAAGGGGTGGTAGAGCTGGGGTCACACAAAAGATCTACTTTTAGCTTTGTGAGAATTCTCCGCACTGAATTCCACAGTGGCTGCTCCACTGAATGAGGGTTCTCTTTTCCCCACATTCTTGCCAGCATTTGTTGTCTCTCTTGATCTTACCATTCTTACTGGAGTACTCAACTTACAAAAGCCGGTAGTTATAAACCATAAGGACACACACACACACACACACACACACACACACACACACACACACACACAGAGAGAGAGACAGACAGACAGACAGACAGACACACAGAGAGAGAGACAGACAGACAGACAGACAGACACAGAGAGAGAGAGACAGACACAGAGAGAGAGAGAGAGACAGATAGAGACAGACAGACACACACACACACACACACGGAGACAGAGACAGACAGACACACACACACAGAGAGAGACAGATAGAGACAGACAGACACACACACAGAGAGAGAGAGAGACAGACAGACAGACAGAGAGAGACGGAGAGAGAGACAGAGAGACAGACACACACTCACACACAGAGAGAGAGAGAGACAGACAGACACACACACACACACACACAGAGAGAGAGAGAGAGAGAGAGAGAGAAAGAGAGAGAGATTGGTAATGGCATTAAAAACAAAACTCAGACATTTTGATCAATGGAACAAAATAGAAGACCTAAACACGAGTGCATGGAATTATAGCCACTGATGTTTGACAAAGGTGCCACAAACACACAATGGAGGAACGACAGCATCTTCAACAAACAGTGCTGGGGAACCGGATGTCCATGTATAGAAGAGTAAGATTAGACCCATATCTATCATTTTACACAAAAATCACCTCCAAATGGATCAGAGACCTCAATGTCAAACCTAAAAAGTACAGGCATAAGAGGGGCTCCATTCACATAGCAATTAAGGCCAGCAAGTGGGACCCCATAACACTGGGGTTTACGTACAGCAAAGGAACCAGTCAATCCAGTGAAAAGAAGCTTGAGAGTGGAAGAGTGGAAGAATGTCTTTGCTGGCTATACATCTGTCGGAGGATTAATATCCAGAATATACAAAGAACTCGAAAAGCAAAGAGTCAAGAAAATTGATGACCCAATTTAAAAAGTGGGCTATGGATCCTCACAGAGTCCTCAAAGGAAGAGATTAAAAAACGGCTAAGAAATATCTAAGTGTTCAGCATCCTTAGCAATTAAGGAAATGCAAATGAAAACTTCTTTAAGAAATGCTGATTGCTAAATTCCACGGCTCTGCGTGGCCCTTCTCCAAAGGCTCTCTGGTTTGTGAAGGGAAGGAGTTAGGAATTCAAGTCTCGTGGTGATGGCTGCAAGCTGCACTCAGCCGATTAACTCGGAGGTCAAAGTCTCCCAATTTTCCTTGTGTGCGCGTCCTATCTTCATGAAGTAAATACCGTGAACCCCGCACAGCATCCCATCAGCTGTTCAGACTACTCACCTCTGCAAAGAAGACCGACTCTGCTTTGTTGAGGAGAACTACTGGCGATGCTTTGCTCTGAAGCTGAAAACAGCTGCCAATCAGCGGAAGTGAGTTCAAGTGGGAGCTGCGGGAATCTGAGGACCGGTCTCTGGTGTGGGACAGCAGAGCCTCATATGCTTTTGGGAGATTCTAATGGAAGCAAGTAGCTACCAGCTCCACACAGGCACACTGATGCTTCCCAAAAGGGAAAAGTAGTCCATGCCAGGGAAGAAGCCAGCAACACACTGGTCAGGCAGAACAATCTGGAAGGTGCGAGTGCTCAGAGCACGGTTACAAGAAGTTACTGGAATCAGACCCACCTCTACATGGATTTTCAAAATTCTATGAAAGCATTTAATTTAAAGAGAATAAAATGCTTATCTTTCAAAAAGGAAATGGGGAGTTAAAAAGTTAAAGGTTACACAGCTCTAGCACTTACATTTTAATGTAGTTTTAATCGGCATACAAAGTAACTGGGTTCCTTGTGGCATTTTCATGTATTTGACTTTGGCTGATCCTCTCACACCCCATCTTCTCTTCTGTCATCCACCTCTCTCCTTCCCTCCTTCCGTCACTTGCATCCTTCCACCCTCTCTAGTTTCATGTCTCATGTGCTGTATTATCCCCATCTTAAAAACCTTTCCTTTTCCCATGCCCTCCTTGCCAGTTCCCTGGCTTCTACTTACACAGCTGCCCCCAGCTAAGAGACATATGTAAATTAGGTCTGCACTGGGAGAGAGATCATGTGATCCTTGCCTTTTGGAGCCCGTGTAACCTTATTCGTTATAAGATTTCCAGTTCTGTTGTCTTGGCTGACGTTTCACTTTTCCTTTAGGCTGAATGAGATCCCCTTGCACATAGGCACCATATTTGTGTTATCCACTCATCTGTAGGTGACCAACAGCAAGGTACCATCTCCCTGCTACTGTAAATAGAGAAGCAATAAACGTGAAAGTGTTTGGTGTCTCTGAGAGTGTGCCCAGGCGTGGTGTGGCTAGGTCGCGTGGTCGATCTAGCTTTAATTTTGTTAGAAACCACCATGGAGGCCACACCAAGTTACACACTCACCAACAGTGAATTGGTTCCTCTTTCCCTCATCTCAGCCAGCAAATCCCAAAGTCCTGCCTCTGTGTGTGTAAAATGCAGCAACAATAAGGCTTTGTTAGTCCTCTAGCGAGACTGGCATCCTTTGGTATAAACCATCCAATAAGGTGACAAAGGCTTGTAGTGGCTCCATGTGGCACAGTGGCTGCCACCAGTGGTTCATGAATTCTCTGACTGGGACCTTGAGAAGATTTTTTGACTTAAAAAAAAAAGTGCTAGACCATTTATTCTTTGGAGTGCACTTTCAACATGTAATCAAAACCTAAATACTTGCCATTTCTTTCAAGGTATTGCTTGTTCTGTCTCGGCCATTTGTGGAATGATGGACTTCTGAAACTTCCTCTCACGGTGACTGAACAGTGCCCACTTGCTCAACTTTGATCCCCTAAATCATCTTCTGTCAGATGCATCTAATTCTCTTTATTTGAAATTTGGCTTTTTTGCTGACCGACGTTGTAGTAATAAAATTAAGATCACGCATGTTGACTGTCCAGACCTTTTAAATAGTTTTTCTTTAGTCTTTGTCCCCAACTTTCTACATACAGTTCCAAGAAATCTTTGATTTTACCAGTTTACCCATTCACGACAGAGAGTCTATATGTTCTTGGTTTTATGATTTCTTTGTTCTACAAAGTTCTATCGTTTTTCTTAGTTGGAATTATTATTATTTTTTAAACTTGTTTCCTACTGTGGTGGCCTGAATTTAAACGTCCCATGTGGTTCTTTATTTGTACTATTCTCTGATTGAAGGTCCGAGCACCTTCGGTCTCCGGGCGGAAAAGGATGAAAAGCAGGGCCCCGAAAAAGAGCACATCGCTCGGTGCCACAAAATCTCCGATCCAGCCAGGGGTGCGGGAAAAGAAGATTTTTAAGTGCTACTGCTCTTTTAGCTGGGCTGCCGGCCCCAGGCCAGGTGGTAGAGGGGAGCTCAGGGCTCCAAAACCTAGGCAGAAGGCAACCAAGGCTTCTGAACTTAGGCCAGTTGGGCTGCTGCTCCAGGAACAGGCAGCCACAGGAGCTCAGGGCTCCTAACCCGAGCCCGGTGGCATCAGAGGCCCGACCTCTGAAACAGCTACTTCAGGAACAGCCAACAGCCCTCTCCCGCAGACGGCCACTGCAGTGAGCAGAGTGGCAGGAAAGATGGCCACAGCGTTCGCGCTGACTGGCCAATGAACAGTAGAAGCTAGCCGCTGCTAGGCAAGTTCCAGTGGTGACTGAGGCAGTTCTTCAGCTTGTTGACTCTGTTTCTTAACAATTAGACTTTAGTATACAACCCACCTATCCTATATAGGGGGGGAAAAAGGTTAAAGGGAAACAAGAACAAATCTTCCGGTATCAGCTCCACGGGCGTTTCCCCAGGTGTCTCCAGGCCTGCATGCACCCTCATGGTCCGAACCTTCAGCTTTCTCCCCTCTCTGAGTCTCTCTCTAGGGCGCAATGGCTGGTCTCTCCTCTGGCTTCCTCTTTGCATTGATGTTCCATTAAAAACACAATAGCCCGGCGGGAGTCCCAGGTCTGTTTCCTGAATTCCGGACCTAGGATGGCTCCTCTCCCTCTATCCTAGGGTCAATCTCAGTGGGGTATCCCTGGTGTTCCCAAGGGGCAAAGCCTGGGGCAAAGCCCACCAAAGACTGCTTTGGCTGGGAGAAAGTCTGCAGTCCTTCCACAAAAGCTGATTGGGGACAACTTAGGGATGTAACACTTAGAAGTACAAAAGGTACCTGACGTCACTAGCTGGGTCTGTCTGGTTATCCCAGAGCCTAAGCCTCTCGATGGAAGGAACAAGTAGACTTGGGGCATCCTGCTCCCTTGCCTTCCTCACCATGTAAGAGCAGGAAAATGGACAGAGATTGCAGGGGTCTGATCTCAAGTAGGGTGCAGGGCCTCAGAGACACAGCTAGGCACGGCACAGGGTGGGGAACTCTGAATGGATGCTCAAAAGTAGAGGTGTACACGGGGAAAAGTTCAAGACATACAGTACATGCAGGAAGAAGCACTTTGTTGCACCTGCTCCCTAAGCTTCCTCCATCCGTGACAAGTCATGGTGCCAAACTCTGATTGCCTTTATTACAGATACAGCATGCGCTTAACTAGTGAGTGCTCACACAGGTGAGTGGTTTTGCATGGGAGTGCCTAGCAAGTGCCTAGTTGCTCCCATCATTAAAATATACAAATGCATGTGGTTCTGCCTCTCCCAGGAGGCGCGGACACTTCTGGGATAGAAACGTTAGCGTCTCTTGCAGGATGGTCCAAGTGCTGTTGGCTTCCGGGCGGAAACAGATGGAACTTTGAGTCCCAGGTTCTGCTTCCCTCGGGAACGGCTGAGGCACACGGAATGAAGTCCATGTACCAAGGATGTGGAAGGAGTTTTCTCACTGTGTTACGATTAGCTCTTTTTAAGGAGATTGCTTGTACCAGACAGCAGTAGAAACCCAGAGTTCCAAGGTGGTGATACATCAGTGTTACAGCTCTTCTGTTAAACTGCTGTACTAACGGGAGAGGATATGAGTGGATGCCCCATGTCTGATCTTGTGACCACTAGGACACAGGTGATGGGAGCTCAGGGCTCCAAGAGGTCCGAGCTGTTCCCTACAAGCTGTGGAAGTCAAGGCGGTTCTTCTGTGGCTACTGATTGACTGGCAGTCAGACCTAGGAGTCCAGCCAGCAGGGAATTCTTATAGGGGAAGGGGAGCCCTTCTTTCCCCAGAATAAACAGCGAGTCTCAGATTGTATGTGAAACAGGGACGTATAAACCTTGGGCAGTGGGATGGGTTTTGAGGACGAACATGTGTCATTGGCTGGACTAGGATGCTGGCAATGCCGTATTTGCTTGGGGAAAGATAACAGGATGCAAACTCCTGTAACTGACCACCTGTAACCCTGAGTGACCACCCGAAATGTTGGGGCTGTATCATGTGCTCCTGAGGCAGGCACAGGAAACAGCGAGAGAGCTTTTCCCCACACCTTCCATTCTCAGGATGAGATCTTAGGTCTCAAATGTGAGAGTTCCAGGCTTTGAACAAACTCCGTCTCAGCAGTTCTGTGCCAATTCCCCCACGAGCCCCACAGATGCAGCTTCAACAATGGGGTGAGGGTGTAAGCCCTGTGGCCTGCTATGGACCAGGTGGAAGGGAGCTAAAACTGAAGAGACTCTCAGTGAGAACAGGAGGTGCTTGCTGGTGGGGGCAGGGAGGCAGAGTCACAGCTTCTGAGTGTAGGAGTCTGAAATGATCTGCAGAAGAAAAGTGCAAGTCAAGGTCTCCAGGGAGCCTCAAAAAACAAAACAAAACAAAACAAAAATACATCTTCTTCCCAGCAGCTTATGAAACATTTCCAAAACCAACCACATACTTGGATACAAAGCATGTCTCAACAGATACAAAAAATTGAAATAACACTTCGTATCCTATCAGACCACCACTGATTAGAGCTGGATGTCAGCGACAACTGAAAACACAGAAGGCTTGGCAGCTCACGGAGACTGAACGGCTCACTGCTGAAAGAAAAATGGGTTAAGACAAAAAGGAATTAAAAAGCTCTTTAGAATCGAATAAAGATTAAAAAACAAAACAAAACACACAAAGCATCTCACAAGCCTGTGAGATATGATGAAGATGGTTCTAAGAGGCAAGTTTATAGCACGGAATGCCTACATCAAAAAAAGGAGAGATTTTACATCAGTAATGTAACAACACACAGGAAACTCTAGAACAACAAGAAAAAAAAAAAAAAAAAAAAAAAAAAAAAAAAGGAGTAAGTGGCAAGAAATAACTCAAACCCAGGGTTGAAATCAATGGGATTAAAAAAAAAAAGAATCAATGAAATAAAGAGTTGTTTCTTTAAGAAAATCAATGTGATTGATACATTCTTAGACAAATTAACCAAAGGACAGAGAAAGAAGATCCACATTAACAAAATTAGAGACAAAAATGGGAAGATTGCAAGAGATGCCGAGACAATCAGTGCCCCCCCCCACCAGTCACTAATTAGTAAAATGCCGTGCAGGCCTGCCTACAACCTAACCATTTTTAAAATATATGTTATTAATTTATTCATATTACATCTCAATTGTTAGGCCATCCCTTGTATCCTCCCTTCCTCGGGCTTTCCCCTTACTCCCCTCCCCTATATCTGTGACTGAAGGGGACCTCCTCCCCCTGTGTATGCTCTTAGGGTATCAAGTCTCTTCTTGGTAGCCTGCTATCCTTCCTCTGAGTGCCACTAGGCCTCCCAGTCCAGGGGACGTGGTAAAAAATGGGGCACCAGAGTTCATGTGAAAGTCAGACCCCACTCTCCACTCAACTGTGGAGAATGTCCTGTCCATTGGCTAGATCTGGGTAGGGGTTTGAAGTTTACTGCACGTATTGTCCTTGGCTGGTGTCATAGTTTGAGCAGGACGCCTGGGCCCAGATCCTCCCATCATAATGTTCTTCTTGTAGGTTTCTAGGACTCTCTGGATCCTTCTATTTCCCCATTCTCCCATGCTTCTCTCACCTAGAGTCCCAATAGGATGTCCTCCCCTCTGTCCTACTTTCCTGGTAAGTGAAGGCTTTCATGGGACATGCCCCTTGGGCTAGTTTGCAGATATAAGTGAGTATATACCATTTGACTCTTTCTGCTTCTGGGTTAGCTCACTCATTATGATCATTTCTAGTTCAATCCATTTGTTCACAAATTTCAGGAATTCCTTGTTTTTAATAGCTGAGTAGTATTCCATAGTGTAAATGCACTGCAGTTTCTTTATCCATTCTTCTGTGGATTAGCTGTGTTTTGAGGTGGATTGATTCCCAATTTGCTGAGAAGCCACCATATTAACTTTCGTAGTGGCTGTACAAGTTTGTGCTTCCACCAGCAACAGAGGAGTGTTCCCCTCGCTCCACATCTTCACCAGCATGAGCTGTCATTTGTGTTTTTTGATCTTAGCCGTTCTGACAGGTATAAGTAGTTTTGATTTGCAGTTCCCTGATGGCTAAGAATGTTGAACATTTCTTTAGGTGTTTCTCAGCCATTTGAGATTCTTTTAATGAGAATTCTCTGTTTAGATATGTACCTCATTTTTAATTGGATTTTTGGTTTGTTGATATATAGTTTCATATATATATATATATATATATATATATATATATATATATAGAGAGAGAGAGAGAGAGAGAGAGAGAGAGAGAGAGTTTTTAAAAAATATTAACCCTCTATTGGATGTGGAGTTGGTGAAAATCGTTTTCCATTGTATTGGCTGTCGTTTTTCCTATTGGTAGATCCTGGCCATCCAGGCAGTGTCAGGCATGAACTCCCCCTTGTGGTTTGGGCTTCAAGTTAACCCAGTCATTACCTGGCCACCCCCATAAGCTCTGACTCACCATGGTTCCAGCACTTCTTGCAGACAAGACAGGTTGTTATGATCTGTATAACCTCAGAGGTTAGGTAAAGAGTAAGAGTTTAGTGAGGAAAGAAGTATTTCCCAGGGAAGGGGAGATAGAATAAACAGTTAATAAGAGACAAAGGGATCCTGGAAAGAGAGGATTAACTGATGAGGGAGAGGGAAGTGGGGAGAAGGGAGGGGTACAGTGAGGGACAAGCAACACTAAGACATATGATGGGTCATGTGGAAATCTACTTCTGTTGACGCTTCTTCAAATATGTACATGCACGAAGAAAACCTAAGTGGAGTCACAAAACAATTGAGGGAGACAATGACCCAACTAGACATCTTTTGCCACCAAATGAAAAGTCTAGTGTCAGAAATGGGTTGTATATAATTGAGTTGTTGGCCAAACGGGCCCTATGGAAACTTCTAAACAACTCAGGCTACTATCAAGGCTATTGGTTTCTCTCCATCACCTGATAGCAAGGTAAGGCTCTATTGCTAAAGACAACACTTACACGCCTCATTGAACACAGAGGAGTTGAGCTGAGGCTTAATTAGAACCTTCAGTCCTATTGACTGATGCCCAAGGTATTGGAAGGTGCTCTACATTCAACAATAGGAGAAAGATAATCAGTCTGTCTACAACCATGTAACCTACAACGGTGGCCTGCCTGCACAATACGCTGGTACAATAATGGCACAGATGCTGTGGGAGTAACCAACCACTCTCGCCATGTGATGGGACTCATGCCTGACACCATTCAGTTAGCCAAGAACTTGACACTGGATAGGCCACCAGTCTAGGGGAAAACCAAGTATTAATTGTTATGCTAAAGGGGCATATAAAAGGAGCAATAAAATGACCCATATGACATTCTGCTATCCCTATAGGTCAGTGCCTTCCTCAGCCATCATCAAAGAAGCTTCCTTGCCCAGTAAATGGGCCGTACCATGAAGACCCACAGCCTGACAATGTGCAGAGAGTTAGAAGATTTGTAACACTCAGTCCCAAATGGGATGTTTTCACCAAATCCTCCCCCAGGTCTCAGGGAGCTATGTGGAAGAGGTGGCAGACAGAGTGTAAGAGCCCTTGGAGGACCCCAAGGAAACAGTGCACTCCAGACACAACAGGCCTGACGCACTTACGAACTCATAGAGACTGTGGCAGCGTGCACAGGGCCTGCATAGGATCAAGCAGCATGGGGTCCCAGAACTAAGAAGGGGCATATAAGCATGGGCTCCCACCCTTAACCAAGAAGCTTTCTGCAACTGGTACCTACTTGCAAAGGAAAAATTTATTTTCTCTACTGGGATCTCACTGGGTATATTAGCCTCACTTCAGGCTAGGCCTCATGTCAAGGAGTAGTTGCCCAACACTAAATGAACTCAATGGTATGTTTGTAGTCTTTTTTTCCTCGTGGTGCTTTAATTGCATTTTTTTGTTTTTGTTTTATTGATTTTTTTTTTTTGCTTATATATTTTGGTTTCTGTTTTTTGTTGGTGTGGGCTTTTCATGTGTGAGTTTCTTTTTGTTGTTATTGTTTGTTTGGTTATGGTTTTTGTTGCCTTTTAAAGAGTAAGAGAGTGAGGGGATGTAAGCTGGGTAGATGAGGAGGTGCAGAGGGTTTGGAAGGGGCTGGTGGACAGGAGAACATAATCAGGGTGCATTGCTTGAGATATTTCTGTTCAGTACAAAATAGAACCAAAATCATTAATACCTAGAAAGTAAAACTGTTTACTAAATAACTGAAAATGCCCAGAAAAACATAATGGATCGACCTAATATTTTATTTAAATGTAGATAGTGGGGGTGGGCAGTGAATGTGGCACAGAAACAAGGAGTGCTGTGAACAGTCCTTTCCTCTGCTGTGAGAACGGATACTCTGGAATGGCTCCACACGGAGGCTGTGACAGCCTCCTCCCTTGTCATCCGGCGGTGTGCAGCACCTGTGCGCAGGAGAGGCATCCTGTTCACACTCTCCAGGTTTCTTCTCTTCTTTGACATCCTATGAAGCAAAATAAAAACCTATTCCTGAGTGTCCCTGTCAGGAGCTTGTCTTGTTGCTGTGATCAAACACCTGACAGAAGCAGCGGGAGGAGAGGAGGCTTTATTTTGGCTCACGGTTGGAGGGGATACATTCCATCATGGTGGGGGAGGCCTGACAGCAGGAGCAGGAGGCTGGCTGGCTGGTCACGCTGTGTCACAAGCAGGAAGCTGAGAGGGACAGTGCTCATGTTCAGCTCTCTTTCTTATTTTTTATTTAGTCCAGGGCCCAGGCCATTCTCCTGGGATTTGTATAGGACTACCCACCTCAATGAGGAAGTTCCTGAGACATCTCCCCACCTCCCAGAGAGCTGTGTCCATGGCAACTGTGTGGAGCCTGTGATGCTGACACTCGATAAGAACCATCACAGTCTCTAATCGGTTAATTTGTGGTTCCTGACGTCACACTTTTTAAAAAATAACCTGTGTTCCACTAACGTCTAGTCTCCCCAACTTACTTAGGGTTTTTTAAACCTCCAAAATGCTGAGCTACAGAGATGTTAGATGATTCCTTCCCCCTTCTTCCCTTCCTTTTCACCTCCCTCTCCCACCTGAGTCTTGCTATATAGCCCAGGCAGACCCCAAGCTTGCATTCCTCCCAACATAAGCTTCTAAGTGCTGGGATAACAGATGTGTGGAATGTTACACTGCCCAGTTTAGAAAACCTACTTTCAAGCATACACCTGGAATGACAAATGTATCTTGTAAAAATAAATGCCATTTTTATGCAAGGTAATTATGTATTCTTTTTTCAGAGTTACTAATTCTGTAATGTTATGAGGTGCAGTGTGATGTTTCGGTACATTTATACATAATATATTCATCAATCCAGGAGATGTAGGTTATCCATCACCTCAAGCATTTCAAAGCATATCTCTGAAATGAGGGCATTCAAAAAAAAAATACCCCTTGCCAGCTACTTTTAATAAATGACACAATAATGTTGACTATAGTCATCCACATGGAACACCAGAACTTACTCCTCCTGCCTGACCGTTCCCCGCCTTTGGTAATTACTGTTTTGCTTCTGTGAGCTCAGGCTTTTTAGATTCTTCATATGAGAGAAATCGCAACGCGTTTGTCTTTCTCACTTTAGCGTTGTGATCTCCAGGCCCCACCGTGTTGCTGCGAATGACAGGCGTTTTCAGGTGACCTGTGCTCTGCGGCACACAGATAGCACATTTCCTTATCCAGTCCCTTGATTGAGTCCATATCTTTACAAAGGCGGGAGAGCAGGGTCTCTTTCATGTGCTGGCTTTCTTTGGCTATATCTTCAGGAGTGGGCCAGCTGGATCACATGATAGCTTTTTGTTCTTTTGTTGTTTGTTTGTAGATTCTTCTTACTGTTTTCCACAGCAGTCGTATCAGTTGGATTTCTACTAAGTGTGCGAGAGCTCCCCTCTCTCTACACCTCCAGGAGCACCTGTCACTTCTCCCTCTGATTATAACCATAGAGCAAGAATGAGAGCTATTATTGTGGATTTGTATTTCCATCTGATTGGAAGCTGATCGTGTTTTCTTTCCTCTTTCCTTCTTTCTTTCCTTCCTTCCTTTTTTTTCTTTTTTTTTGACAGAGTTTCTATGTGTAGCCTTGGCTGTCTTGGACTGTAGACCAGGCTGGCCTTGAACTCACAGCAATCCACCTGCCTCTGCCTCCCTGAGTGCTGAGATTAAAGTTATGAGGCACCACATCCGGCGTTCTCTGAGTGTATTTTCTGATGCTTGCTTAATATTTGCATCTCTTCCTTTGAGAAATACCTCTTCAGGTCATTTTCCCACTTTTGAGTTGATTTATTTGGTTCTTTTCTTACTAGGTTTTACACATTCCTCTACCAATCCTTGTCAAATGCCACCCCCCCCCCTTCTGGAGGTATTTCTTCAGTCTGTTGGCTCTTTTCCCATATGGGTACATAGCCCATGTCTTGCTACATAGCCCAGCCTACTTAACCTCATGTATCTATTTTTTTCTTTTGTTACATCCTGTGTGTGCATGTGAGTGTACAGACCAATGGTCAACTTGAAACGTTATTCCTTAGGAGCTGTCCATCTTGATTGATTTGGAGACAAAGGCTCTAATTTGATCTGGAACTCACCAAAGTCAGGTTGATGGCACATAACTGTAATACCAAAGCTCAGGAGGCAGAGGCAGCGGGCTGTGAGTTGAGGCCAGCCTAGGTGAGATAGTGGCATCCTGTCTCAAACAAACAAACAAACTCATGTCATCCTAAATAATTCTCAACTGCACGTGGAATGCTCTTCAGTATGCATCTCTATGTTGGGCTGTAAAACAAGTCTCAGATTTTCTAAAAATTTAAGTCATTTAAGTAATTTTTCTGATCACAATGAACTAAAACTGGAAATTAGTAATAGAAGAAATGGTGGAAACCACAAGAATTAAGCAGTACACTCTTAAATGAGAAGCTTAAAAGGATATTTGGCATTTCTTGAAACAAAAATGAGAACACAGCAACGACAGTGTAAAGAAAAGCCAATAGCAATAGACACCCATATAGAAAAAAGCAGGAGATACAAAATGAGTTAACATTGCACCTCAAGAAATTAGAAAAAGAAATAAAAACCCAAAACCAGTAAAGAAAAAAAAAAAAAGACTTTAAGAGCAAAAATAGAGACCTTAAAACAAAAATAGTAATAAAGAATTTGATTTTTTTAAAAAGGAAAACAAAACTAAAAAACCCTTAGCTAAAATAATAACAAAGAGAAAGAGAAATGTTGAAATACATAAAATAAAAACTAAAATAGCTGTGGGTGGTGTTCCACACCTGAGATGCCAAAACATGGGAGACAGAGGCTGGAGGATGTGGAGCTTGAGGCCAACCTGGGGTACACAAGATTGTCTCAAAACAAACAAACAAACAAACAAACAATGAACAAAATCGAAAAGGGGAAGGGAAACGTTACCATAGAGGTGCTGAAAGTTCTCTATCCAGACCTGCAGACAGCAGGAAGAGAGAGACACTGGGCCTGGCTTGGCCTTTTGAAACCTCAAATCCCACCTCCAGTGATGTGCTTCCTCCAACAAGGCCACGCCTCCTAATCCTTCCAAATAGTGCCTCTCCCTGGTGACCAAGCATTCAAATCTAGGCGCCTATAAGGGCCGTTCTCAATCAAACCACCACACGAGTCTCCCTAGGCAGCCCTGGCTGGTCTGGAACTCACTACGTTTGTAAACTAGTCTGGCCTCCAGCCCACATAGATCCATCTACCTCTCACACTCAAATGCTGAGATCAAAAATGTGCACCACCACCCACTGGAAATCTCGTGTTTATCTTAAAACATTCGATAAGCATTCTAGTTCTCCCATTTTCTCAACAATGCCCCTTAGATTTGGGGTTTTTGTTTGTTTGTTTGTTTGTTTAGCTTTGCTTTTGTTTTTGTTTGAGAGAGGGTCTGGATAGGGACCTGAGCCTTAGCCTCCCAAGTACACCACCATAATGGGCTTTTACTCTGTTTGTTTGTTTGTTTGTTTATTCACTTTGCATCCTGCTCGTAGCCCCCCTCAATTCTCTACTCCCAGTCTCACCCTCCCTCCTTCTTCCTCCTCCCCCCTCCTCTATTTCCCAGAAAAGGGGAGCGCCCCCTACACCTACCCACCCCAGCTCATCAAATTGCAATCAGACTGAGTTCACCCTCTTCCCCTGTGGCCTGACAAGGCAGCCCCTCCAGGGAGAAGTGACCAAAAAGCAGGTAACAGAGTCCATGTCAGAGACAGCTCCCTTTCCCCTTAATAGAGGGCCCATATGAAGCCTGAGCTGCCCGTTGGCTACATCCATAGGGGGACTAGGTCCAGTCCATGCATGGTCTTTGGTTGCTGCTTCCGTCTTTACAAGCACCTCTAGGCCCTGGTCAGTTGGCTCTGTTGGTCTTCCTGTGGAGCTCCTGTCACCTCCATGTCCTGTCCTCCTCCCTCCCACATTTCCACAAGGCTCCGTACGCTTTAGTGTCAGGGGTTGGCTCTCTTCCATGGGGTGAGTCTTGGGTTGGGCCAAGCATTGGCTGGGCATTGCTCCAATCTCTCCTCTATCTTTATCCCTCCACCCATCATCTACTCACTTATAAGCAGATTTTATCCCTATAGTACAAGATAAACACACTATGACTCCAGAAAGATAAGTAACAAGGAGGGCCCGAGGGAGGGTGCTCAGCTCTCACTCAGAAGGGGAGCTAGAATAGACAGCGGTGGGGACTGAAGGGAAGGAACAAGATAAGAGGGAGCACAGAGAGAGATGAGGGTGGGGATCAGGCCTGGGGAGAGCGGTGGGGGTGGGGACTGGAGCACAGAAGGCCTACAGAGAAAAGAGGAACTGCAAACAGAGGCATCTCTGTGACAAGCTGGAGACCTAAGTCAGGGCAGGCTTCTGAGAGGATACGATGGTGACTCCAGCTGAGACTCCTGGTAGCAAGGGCCATGGAGATTGAAGAGGACAACCTTCTAACTAGACAGACTCCTAGTGGAGGGAAGGAAACACCAACACACCCACAAAAACTTTGACCCAAAAATTACCCTGCCTGTAAGATGTGCAGGGCTTTAACTTTTATGAAAGACACAGGACACAGCTTTTATCTATGTCTCTTACTCCCCACTACGTTTAACTCCCCATTTGTAGTTAGGTTTGATATTTCTCAATTTTTCTTTGATATTTCTTTTAAATTTTGTGTGTCTTCAAAACCTGAGTTGAGATTCAGAAGTGACACACGGCTAGCCTCACTTTCTTACAGTAGTGGGCATTAACAGGTATCATAGACTTGCCTTTTAGTTATTACCCAAATTACTTCCCCTCCTGGTTCCACCTTTGCTTGCTGTGTGTTGCAGCCTTGAGCAATCTTTTCACAAGAATCTTGGCAGCCGAGTTTTCTAGATTTGAGAATGTCTCTCCACTGTCTAGCCATACACATGGCCTGACGGGGCCTTTTTTCTTGAGTTTGTCCTTTGTCTAGAAGATGTCACCACACCTCATCTTGCGTTGCTCACTTCAGTGGAAAAAGCCAAAGCCACTTTGATGTTTTGCTCCATGAAAACGACTTACTTTTTTTTCTGCTTGGAAACTTGAAGAATCCTTTTTTTTTTTTTCTCCCCTCTTACAGCTTTAAATTTTTATGAAACTATGTTACGGTCTCACTTTCACTATTGATTTTTCCTGAGACTTTGGTAGTGCTCTTGTTATTTCTTTTTTCCCCCAAAACATAATGTTTTCTCTGAGAACTGATTCTGACCATCTTGTCTGTTTCCATGACTTTTGGAAACTTCTTTTATTTGTAAATTTGATCTCCAAATTTAGCACATTCTGATTAATTTTTTTTCCATTTCTCTTCCAACCTGGATAGTGTAATTACAAATAAGGTAGGGTAAATGGATTCTTTTGGTATAGGTAATGCTCTCTCAATAGTGACTGTCAACTGGGAGGCTTCGTTCTAATGAGTACCAGTTGACAGTCCTATCTGGCTAAGTCAGGAACGTCGTGAGCCACTGAACTATCCTGTCCGTTTTGCAGAGTGAAAGGTTTACGGATTTACAGAGAGGTGCAGGTGATGGGCCCCTGCAGCCAGACACAAAGCGTTTGGAATCTGTCACGGGTCTCACACCTCTACAATCTTGCAATAATTCTTCCTATGATAAGCAGACTGGTGACTAGAAGACAAAAGTGGGTCAATTCTTCACACGAGGAGTCACCCTAATGGACTCTAGAGGTTTTGTCAGTGTACAAATCATGGGAAAATCACAGCGGGTACAAGCAGAGGGTGTAGTTTACAGCAGGGGATGCTCTGGTGAAACTACACTGAGAAGGTTCTTGGCAAGGAATACAGAACCTTGCAACATGTGGACCGGTGTTTCTGAATGGCCACAAAACCACGCTTCTGGACCAGCTCAATCTCAGTTCATCGCACAGCGCTGGGAGCAGTAAGATGGTTGCCCCCTCCACAACACCAGGATAAGAAAAGCTTTTTCCATCGGTTCCCTCTTGTCTTCAAGATGGGGGTTCAATGTTCCTGACCTCCCACGAGGGTCTTCATGGTCTGGATTCTGCTCCTATCTCTGCCCTCATGTCCCACTTTGCCTTCCTCTTTGCATCTGAGTGCCTGGTCTATCAAGCTGTCTTCTAAGTGTTCTGTGATTTCATACACACTGTGTCCTCTGCACTAATGCTGCTGCTTGTCCCATCTCCTCAGCCCTTAAGTCGCTTTCAACTCATCTTGTCCCATTAGTCCAAATTCTTTCATTGTGACAAATATCTGAGAAAATCTATGTAAGAAAGGAGATTAAGTTTCAAAGGTCCCAATCTGTGATCAGATGTGTTTCTAGACCCGAGGTGATCGGAACTTACTGAGAGAAGGGTGTAGTGGCCAGAGCTACTCACATCATGGTAGCCATGAAGGGGAGAGAATGTGTGTGTGTGTGTGTGGCAGGAGGGGGAGGAGGAGGAGAAAGAGGAGGAGAAGGGGATAAGAGAACAGAAAAATGATGGTAAAGACACACTCCCAGTAGTGGATTCCCTCTAACCAGGCCCCACCTCTGACCACTTCCCAGCAATGCCAATGTGATGGCTGGGGAAACTATTTTGTTCTAGGCACCCACTCTAAAGTCTTAAAAGATAAGCTCTTTGGCCCCTCCCTGGAACTGTAAAAGTTATGAAATGATTAACCACTTGCTCTGGTTTCTGTAAACCCTACTTATTACTGTGTGTATGTGGTGTAAATTCCACAGGAATAAAATAATTGTGACCCGCCTTTAAAAGCTCCCCTCCCTTTTATCTGGGCCTCAGTTGCAACCACAGCAACTGAGAACAGCTGCAGCTTAAAATAAGAAATTGGCTAATTACAATTTAAGTTGAGTCTGTGGTCTAACTCCAAAACACCAAGAAACTATGAACACATCAATGGACCACCCCATTGATGATGTCACAGCCCTCATAATCCAATCACCTTCAATGACTAGACTGACTATCTGGAGACGAAAGACCAAGGACCACATGGTCCTTTTTGGTACTTCATGTCCAAACTATGATATCCTTGTAGACTAACAGGGGTAATCCTACATATGTATACTGCACAAACTCAGCAAACTGATAGGCTAACATCCCTCTTTTCCAAACTGGGTGTACAGACTACATATTCTGAGGGGCTGTTTTACTCTGTGGGCATTTACACATGCTAGGTATTGGATATTATCATTGACCTAAAAATGGCTAATCATATATAACACAATAACTTCTATTCTATTTATGTTTCCTATAAAGAGAAGCCAGTTCCTTTCACCTCTGAAGGAAAACACCCTCGGCTCCACTTGAGCCTCAAAGAGCAGAAGTGTTTGCGGTCAGCACATAGCAAAGTGAAACAACTCAGCTCCTACACGGTTTGGGCTCAGCTAAGTGTTTTTGGGTGGGTGTCCTGACTTCTGGTACTTGGGTGGAAGGGTGTCTGCAACTCTGAGGGCTGGGACAGTGTCCCAAGGGTAACCCTGAGTCATGGGATCCCAGGAACCTCACAGCTCTGGGGTGGGACAGTGTTCCAAGGGTACCCTGAGGCATGCAGTGGTGGCCAGGCCTAAACCCTGAGGAACTGAGGTGCCTTGGAGCCTGAGCTCTGCTCCTTCTCCAGCTGATGCAGCTCCCAGGGAAGGGTTACCCTAATTCCTGAGGAATTGAGGAGCCTTGGAGCCTGAGCTCTATTCTTCATTCCTCCTCCTCCTCCTCTTCCTCTTCCTCCTCTTCTTCCAGCAAGAGAGTCAGAGCAGGCAGTAAATCTCTTAAAAGTTATTTATGAGAGGGACGAATCCAGGAGAAGAGGAATGAATCCGGCAGTGACTGCCTCTGCTCCTGGGAGGAAGCTTTACCTCACTGCTTTACCAAGCTGCGCAGGGTGGGATTGTTTATTTGGTCTGTCAACATCCTATTTGGAGTGGGCAGGCGTTCCTGTGTGTCTCCACAGGAGATCACCCACTATGATGTTTTTGGTCCCTTCATTTTGATAGGTTATTTGTGAATAGACCGTTTAGGTATACACTTTGCCGCTAATGGATGTTGGTCTGTTTCAGTATGAGTCGATTCTAAGCAAAGCAATACAGGTATATGTAATTGTGTTGCCTGGGAACCAGATGAGGAATTGCTGTTCCCACAAGATATGGTCAAGCTAGTGCACAAAGCCATCACAATGGTGTCAAGTTACACTCCAATCAAAGTGGCTGGGGCTGCCATCACTCTGCATCTTCACCAACTCATATTCTTGGGTATACCTTACTCTGTTTGTTTTGTTATTGCTGTTTCTCAAATTTCCCTGATTGGCTGAGCACATTCTTATACATCGACAGGGATTTGGAAATCCTGTTTTGTAAAGTGTCTCTTCGTCTTGTTATTTTTAGTTGTTTCCTTGCATTCCAGGCTTGTCACTTGCTGCAGCATAGATATGCCTGCTTCCCCCCCAAAGACTCTGGTACTGGACGTTGGGTCCCAAAGCACAAAGGGCTGACTGGTGAAGTCTAGGGGGCAATAACTAGCTCACAAAGGCTATGGCTTCATAATTAATCCACTGATAAGATTAAATTTAAATACATTCTTGGTGGGTGGTGGAACTATTGAAGATAAAGCCAAGCTGTGGGAAGTGGGTTCCTGGAACATGCCCTGGGAAAATGAACCTTGCCTCTGGTATATTGAACCTTCCTCTCTCTCTCTCTCTCTCTCTCTCTCTCTCTCTCTCCCTCTCTCTCTCTCTCTGCTTCCTGGCTGCCATGAGGTGAATGGTGTTCTGATTCACCACAGCCCAAACACAATGAAGAGAAGTGGACCCTGGACTAAAGCCTGTGCAACTGTTAGCCAAAGTAAGCCCTTCCTCCCTTAGTGCCTATGCCGGGTATTTTGTCCCCAGTTGATGATGGTGTTTTGGACATGTTTAGGAGGTGTGGCCTTCCCAGAAGAAACAAGTCACTGGAGGTGGGCTTTGAGAGTATAAAGCCTTGCCTCCTTCCGGTTCTCCGTTCCATGCTTGCAGTTAAAGATGTGATCTCTCAGCTCCTGCTTCTCCCACCATGCCTGCTGCTTGCTACCATGCCTACCCACCAAAATGGATTTTTATCCTTCTGGAACCTTTTGACACAATAAACTCTTTCTTCCACAAGCTGCTTTGGTCATGGTGTCTTATCACAGCGACAGAAAAGTAACGGATTCGTATACCTGTTTACTTTCTTAATAGAGTATCTTAATATTTTTAAAAAGATGCTACTAATTTCCATATCAAATGCGTTCATCTTTTCAGGTGGTTGACATTCTTGTATGCTGTCAAATATTTCCCTATCATAAGTCCTAAATAGTGTACTAGATGCCTCACTTGACTTAATCAAGTTGTCCAAGGTATGTGATTTTAAATCCATCCAGGGGTGGGGATATGGGTGAAATTACTCTCCTAGAACGCTTACTCTCTGTCTCCTAGCAAACTTCAAGTTCACATTGCAGAGGCTTTCGACATATACAGGATCCATGGCAACTCTCCCTCTCACCCCCTTGCCCTGCATCTCCATATCCTCGTTCTCCCCTCCTCCCTGACGTTTGCACATACCCTCCCAGTAGCTCCTATCCTTGTCTCTTCAGCTTCATCTCTCTAGCCTTTCCCTTCATGGTACCACAGTGAAGCCGGCTGCAGTAGTTAGGGTTTCTATTGCTGTGGTGAAACACCACACCATGACCAAAAGGAAAAGGTTTATTGGGCTTATACCTCCACATTACTGTTCCTCAGGTCAGGAACTGGGAGGCAGGACCTGACGCAGAAGCCATGGAAGGTGGCTTGCTCCCATGGCTTGCTCAGCCTGCTCTCTTATAGAACCCAGGACCATCAGCTCAGGCATGGCACCACCTGCAGTGGGCCAGGCCCTTCCCCATCAATCACTAATTAAGAAAATGCCCTACAAGCTTGCCTACAGCGCAATCTTATGGAGGCATTTTCTCAGCTGAGGCTCCTTCACCTCCAGTAACCCTAGCTTGTGTCAAGTTGACATAAAACTAGCCAGTACACTAGCCAAGTCACAAGACCTGCCCTTCTAGAGAGACAGAGATAAGAAGGTAAAGCTCTGGAGGTCCCCATCCGGGGTCTGCCTTGGCTAACGCACCCAATGCCAGCACACAGGGCTTTCCCATCTCTGTAACTTGTAAGTTGTGGAAACAGGACTCAGCTCATCTCCTGGCCTCGTGGTGCACTAATCACTACTGTACTGTCCAAGGGATTCTCTTGTTTCAATTAACTTATTTTATTCCCTTTATCCATCACTTCCACTGCTACCTCCCCCTTCACAAAGGCTTGTTTTGCAATCTTTTATTTTTATACAGTCCTACTAACCCAAGTTGTTTTGTGTGAATATGTTTTCCCTTCTCCAGACAATGTTGTGACATAGATTTTATTCTGTGTTTCTTGCAGTGTGGATGCACATGTACTCATGTTTGGACATTTTAAGCTAGACGTATGCCTGGCTCGTTGCATCTTACAACACCCAAAGACCCTCTACATGCTGTCCCATGGCAGAAAATCAAGACAGAGCTGAGGCATCTTACTGCAGTGACACACTAAGAAATTTGTCTACTGTTACCAAAGCAAAGAAGCTCGTCTTAAACAGACCCACTTAGATGATCTAAAAAGCAATGAATGTGCCCAACTGAACACACAGTTTTGGAAGGATCTCAGACTTCCCTGTGACCCCTCTTGGTGCTGCCTTTATCTTCCTTCCAGTTCGACCTCAAAGATCCCTAAGTACACAGGAGGGTTATAGAAATGAAGGTGTGGTAGTTCATGCCTCTAATCCCAACACTTGGGAGGCAGAGGGAGGTGGATCTCTGTGGGATCCAAGCCAGCCTGGTCTACAAAGTGAGTCCAGGATAGCCAGGGTTCTTGTTACACAGAGAAACTCTGTCTTGAAAAGCCACAAAAGATAAAAAGAAAGAAAGAATGAATGATTGGAAGGAAGGGAGGGAGGAAGGAAGGAAGGAAGGAAGCTGTGAACATGTTCAAGTAAATGGAACAGCAAGTTAATGAATGGCCCTGACTTTGAGGACACAAGCCCTGCTGAGAATTGGTGCTCCCACTTGAGGCCTTTGATTGTTGTAGACATGAAAGATGACCTGAGAGGCTTTGGCGGGAGACAAGGAGAACTGTAGCACCAGCATTGCAGCCTGCAATGCCAGCATTTCCAGGCATTGGCAGCAGGGCACAGGCTAGCAGGAGTTTAATTCTTTGCTCAGTCTCCGTTGAGCCAGGAGTCTTCCCCACTCACCACTGGGCCAAAGACCAAGGACCCAACCACTGGTGGTGAGTCACCTAGAGGACCAGTCACAGCTCCTTCATTAATGGCTTCAAAAGAGTCAAGAATTACATGGAAGGAAACAGGTGAGAGTAACAGTCAGAGTCACCTTCCTGATGTTAAATTTGAGTTGCAGAATGGAATCTCCACTCCTTTCTCTCTAAATTAGAGGCATCCAACAGCGTAGGACCAACCCGATGCACACAGCAAGTTCAAGTAGCCTATCTTTAACCCAGAGCAGAGAGCTGCCTAGATATGGCATAGGTAAGCCTGCTTAGTGGAGACTAGAAAGTCATTTGAGCCCATTGTGCCTAAGTACAGATAGTAGAGGGGGAGAGAGGCAGAGGGCTGCCTTACCTTTATAAGCCACTACTTACCACTAGTGACTATTTGGATGTTCTTCGACTAAAATGAGAATGGAAAGAAATAGAAAAGCAAGCAGAGAAGGACGTGGGGAGAAAGACAGACATTTCCTCATCAGCACTTTTGACAGAGCTCAGATGAGAATCTACTGGATAGGCAGAAGAAAGATACGGAAGGAAGTGGAAAGCATCCTTCCTGAAGATTGCTATGATGCTCCTGAGGGATTCTGGCCTTTGGCCTACAGTCCAAATGGGAGGAAACCACAGTGGGCTTCTTGGGAGCCGATGGGCTTTTATGATGGCCTTCTCTCTATCACCTTGAACATCTTAACCCGTATTCTGGCAGCCCCACTGAGAGGATTCCAACACCCTGTATTCTCCAGGTTTCTCTGGAGATTTTCCTACTTCTCAGATTTACCGTGATATAATATCCATGGTGGCCAAAGGTCTTGAGGCTGTGGCCGTGGCCATGACTGTGGCTGTAGCTGTGGCCATGACTGTGGCTGTGGCTCTGGCCATGGAAAATAGAATAGTCCTCAATGGGCTTCAAAACAGTTGAGGAAACTCTTGCCTAGTTAGAACTCCAGTGTGGACCACTGTGAATCCCAAATGTCCACCAGAGAGAAGACTTCACAGGAAGTCAGATGTACACCTTCTCACTCCTCAAAGACCCAGAAAAAATTTCCCAGAACAATAGGAAAATGATGAGATAGGCAAGCAGCCAGGTGTAGCCACCACAGTAGCCACATTGCAGAAGGAAAAAACCAAGCAATAAAGCACTAGACATAGGAAGAACTCTCCAAGATACTACTGAGTGCTGGAGATGTACAGAGTTCAGGATCCAGGCTTTAAACACACACAGAGGCAGGGGGACGAAACCCCATCACGTTTGCTGACTGTGGAAACACTTGTAAAGCCATTGGGGATTGTAACTACAAGGAGTGAAATGGCATGGTGGCTCTCGGCTAGCTGGGGATATGTGAGTTTGAGCTAAGTTTGCTGTTTGCTTTCAGATTGCAGAGCCCAAGGAGAAGGGTAGAAGAGATGAAGCTCCAGGTGGAAGTGAAAGTATTCCCTTGGAGATAGTAACAACCGCGTGAGCTCACAGGTGAGAACAGAAGCAAACACAAGCATGTGGTGTGCCAGAGTCAGGGAACTGAAGGTGTGGCATCCTACTGCAAGTGTCTGAAAAAGCCGTCTCCTGGTGCAAACAGAAGTGAACCTTTGGGGAAATCATAGCAGCAGTCTAAATATCCATTGTGGCTCGAGGGTGTGGCTCAGTGAAGAGGCACTCGCCTGGCATGAATATGGCCTTGGGTTAAACCTCAGCACCCTCTATTCTCCAAATGGCCACAGGAAAAAGAGGATAGGGGTACTGGGGGAACAGGAGAGCCAGGGAAAGGATTGTAAGTAAGGGTGACAGTGCCAGGATGATGATGATGATGATGATGGTGTGAGCATGGAGGTCTGTGACAAGCATAAAGTGACTCTGGGACTAGGCTACATAGGCCTCTTATGTGGGGGAGATTCTTGAGGCCTGGGACCCTTTGAAGGCCCTACATTTCCCCAGCTTCGCTGATCCTGAAAAGTCCAGCCAGCTTGAACCAAGGACAGAAAACAATATCAGATCACGGTGTGTAGCTGGGACAGAGAAAACTAATTGGTCCCCCTCAAAGAGTCCAGATTGTCCCAAGGACATCTAGTTTGTGTTTAAAGATAATAAAGAGTCCAGCTTGACTCAAAGACAGCCAGCTTGTGCTCAGAGTCCAGCTTGACTCAAGGACAGCCAGCTTGTGCTCAGAGTCCGGCTTGACTCAAAGACAGCCAGCTTGTGCTCAGAGTCCAGCTTGACTCAAGGACAGTCAGTTTGTGTTTAAATTTTTCCACTATCCCAAAATTGTACTTACTCCTCCCCAACTAAGAAAGTCCCGATGCTAGTCTATTAACCAATCAAGTTTCTCTGATAAGTTCTGCTTCTGTTAAGGGTATAAAAAGCCCATGCTTCTGCTCCTCGGGGTCTCCAGCTCGAAAGAGGTTGGCTGACTCTGTCACTTTGGCTCAATAAATTCCTGTGTTTTTGCATCAACAACGGACTCTGGCTCTCACTGGGGACTCCGGAAATAGACTAAAGATCTCTCAGGAGATCTGAGTCTTACAATCCATGGTAGGAACCTGGTTAGGCTTGTTGCCACAAGAGAAAGAGCATCACACTATCACGGTAACAAGACTTACAGCATGAAAGCTAAAATTCCCAGGCCATATTGACCTAGAGGCCAGAGCACTGGGAAACACTGAGCCATGTCTCCCAGAGAGCCAGAGAAGGAGGTTGTGGGACCATCTGTCCAACTCCATGTGTGATAGCTGAGGACACTGAGCCCAGGCAGGTGCAGACAGTGCCCAAGAAGGGATTCTTCAGAGTCAATCCCTTCTGATCAGATATGTGGGAGGGGGGATGTCTATGTAGATCTCCTGGTGCCACTAACCTCCTGGGGATGGGATGTTGACTGTACTTCTGGGTGTTAGACAAGGCATCTCTTAGCAGACTCTTAGGAGACTCAGGTGCTGATGACAAATATGGAGCAAAGGGATCCTGGAGATGGGGACTGGGCCCCTGAGAGGGATAATGTCTGCAGGCAAAGAAGCTGCTCATATTTGTCAACCACACAGGAAGCCAGATTGAGAGGCTCACAGGTTTATTGCCAAAAAGGAAAACTAAGATGTGGATTCAGGCTTGGTAGTTTTTGATAACAGCCCTCTTCCATCGCCTACTATTTCCTACACCAGCTACCTCTGTTCTTTTCCCCCACAGTGCAAGGGACACAGCCCAGGACCTTGTGCACACCAGGCAAGTGCTCTACCAAACTCCTGGCGCCTACAGTACTGATAGGTTGACAGGCCTGGCCTTCAGTCAGCCTCCTAGCCAATCACAACCTGGAACCAAGAGTTATGCTTTAGCTACACCCAGAGCTACAGCCTCCTGGCCTGTTACCACCACTTGGCCTCTTCTCCCTGGTGATGGGGCCGATGTTTGGACAGCACTGGATGGACTGGAGCTCTTTACCATCTTGAACTCTTCGTGGAAGAAGAGAACTGAGGTCTCTACCACGCTCCGCTGTGCCCGGACCTGTAACCTGATGCTCTGGACAGAGGGTCCCACATATCCTCCGTCCCTGAATTTCATCTTCTAGGCCGCTAAGGGGATGCTTTGTGTGGAGGGATATATGAGGCCCTTCCTACCTTACAGATTGTAATTCCACACCACACAAACTCAGGCTCAGTGAGAAGAAGGTCTGGTGAGGAAGGACAGTCAGGGATCTCAGATTCCTGGAGAAGACTGCCTTCCCTGCTCCCACCTGCACAGACTTGTAAAGGAATTTGCTAGAATATTGTCAACCAGGACAACTCAGAGAGTCAGGCCTAGAAAGGGCTGTAGAAGGAACAGAGACAGTGGCAGGAAGATGTGTGGCTCTGTAGGCAGGTGGCCTGCTCGGTGCCAGGCTGGGCATCAACTGTGCTGCTCCAATAGAGAGAGCCCCACTTCTGCTTCAGGGGGTGATGGTGAGGGGAGGGGAATGAAAGGCTAATGGTCTCAGAGGGCCTTAGCCTAGCTGCCGGGAATGCAGAACACTGGTGTGGGAGCAGCTGAAAGTTCTTGGAGCTCTGTATTAATGAGCCCTGGCACAGACACCTCACCTGGATGTGCCACCACCAAATAAAACCAAAATAAACATTTCTTCCCTTTAGTTGTCTGTGAGAAGCGAAGAAAGAAAGAAAGAGAGAGAGAGAGAGAAAGAGAGAGAGAAAACATTGGTAGGGATAAGAGACCCTTGCTGGACCTCCAAGGTATGGAGGATAAAAACGCAGGCTCCTGGCCACAAACTCATGTTTCTCCCAGTGCCCCCTGGGAATCACCAAGGAACACAATCCAAGCAGAAGCAGCAGGAAACCTGCTCTTAAAGCTAATTCAGGAAGACAGAGGCTATTTGCTGGCTCTTGGCCTAAACAGAACTGAGCTGAGGAGGCCCACAACAGATCTTGGTGTAAACTGGCTACCCTCAGGTCGTTTAATTTCTCTGGGCCTCAATTTCCCCTTCTGCTATACCGAGTTTCCAATTCCTGTTCCACAGTAGTTCTGGCTTTGAGGAACACTGGTGGTCTACAGTGCCCCCTAGTGTGCGGCTTTGAAATTTTTTTCTTCTGTGTTTAGGTATCTCTTACTGGGTGCTCGGTAATCTTAAAGCCCCTCCATCCTTCAGGCGAATGCAAAGCTTTTGCAGTCCCAACTATCTTCAACCTGAACAAACAAAACAAAGACAAAAAACCAGGAGGTTGGTGCTAGATAGAGTGGTTCACTGAGAGGAATTTCATGCCAAGGTGCATTTGCCTGCACGCCAAGGATGGGGTGAGTTCAGTTGCCAACGCCGAAGATGGGGTGCGTTCAGTCCCCACTCATTCCTAGACCAAGTGATTGGAAGCCCAGGGGTTGATAAAAGCAGCCAACCGGTGCCCTAGTCTGGTTTCCGGTGCTGTGATAAACACCGTGACTGACAGCAACGTGGGGGAGGAGCAGGTTTATTTGGCCTACATGTCTACATCACAGTCCATCGTTAAGGAAGTCAGGGCAGGAACTCAAGCAGGAAGGAACCTGGAAGCAAAGGCATGAAGGAACACTGTTTCCTGTCTTGCTCTCCATGGCTTTCTCAGATTGCTTTCTGGGACTGCGTGCCCAAGGATAGCACCTGTCACACTGAGCCTGAGCTCTCCCACATGAATTATTAAACCAGGAAACTGCCCCATAGACTTGTCCAGAGATACTTCGACAGAGCGTTTCCCCAGCTGAGGTTCTCTCCTAAGTGACTCCAGTTTGAGTCAAGTTAACAAAAGCAAACTCTCTCTCTCTCTCTCTCTCTCTCTCTCTCTCTCTCTCTCTCTCTCTCTCTCTCACTCACACACACACACACACACACACACACACACACACACAACCAGCACATGTGGTTTCTAAATATGAACACAACAATGTTGTAAAGTTGGATTTTATCATTACATGGAATCAGCGTTTGCCTCCCCACCCCCACCCCCCATGGTAGCATCCACTCACAACCCCATCCCAAAGCCCCGCCCTCAGTGAGGTACAGAGACGATAGCAGTGACCGTGAGCATGGGGGGGCGGGGAGAGGAGACCCTCTGTGAGGAGATATAGGTGTAATAAGTGGGAGATGAGCTTAACCAAGACAGAACCTTCCAGAAAATGGGCTTCTACAAGAAGAGACGGGGATGAGAGTAAGGAAAAACAAGGGTGGAGCAGTGCTAGGATCTCCTGGGGGATGTCGATTCTCTGGGGAATCTACCTCAGAGGGTCCTGATGCTGTCTCTCCTGCTGGGAAGCTCCAGTCCTTCACAGCCAGCTACATGACGGCCAGTCAGCACCTGGAGTGCCAGAGCACATGACCTGGCGACATGGAGCCAAAGGCTGACATCCGGCCCAGGGGGAAACACATGTAGGGAACAGCCTTACCAGCTCAGAGGGTGAGCACTTGAGATTGCATCACATAACCCTGTCCCTTGCAGTTACCTCTTTCGTTCTTTCTTTTCTTCTTCTTCTTCTTCTTCTTCTTCTTCTTCTTCTTCTTCTTCTTCTTCTTTTTTGAGACAGGGTTTCTCTGTGTAGCCGAGGATGTCCTGGACTCACTTTGTAGACCAAGCTGGCCTTGAACTCACAGTGATCCGCCTGCCTCCGCCTCCCAAGCGCTGGGATTAAAGGCGTGCGCCACCATGTCCGCCGGCAGTTGCCTGTTTCGATAATCTCAGGAGACAGGGCACATCAGAGATGATAGGGGATCCACCACCCACACACCCCAATGGCCAAATTCCCTTTCAATGTACTTTCCTTGTGTTAATCACACCCTGTGAGGACCAAGAAATGTGGAGACATGGCTCAGGACGTGGTAAGAGGATGGTGAGATGGTTCAGCAGATAAAGATTCTTGCTGTCCAACCATGTAAGCCTGATGGCCTGAGCTCAAGCCCTGGAACCCACATAGAAAGATAGAAAGATAGAGTTCTCCTCTGGCATCCACAAGTATGCCATACCATTCCCTCAGATCACTCACACACACCATCATCACCACCACCATCATCATCACCACCACCACCACCATCACCACTACCACCACCACCACCACCACCATCACCACCACCACCACCACCATCACCACCACCACCACCATCATCACCACCACCACCATCATCACCACCACCATCACCACCACCACCACCACCACCACCACCACCATCACCACCACCATCATCATCACCACCACCATCACCACCATCATCACCACCACCACCACCACCACCACCACCACCACCATCACCACCACCACCACCACCACCACCACCACACCACCATCATCACCACCACCACCAGCCACCACCACCACCACCATCATCACCACCACCACCACCACACCACCACCATCACCACCACCATCACACCACCACCACCACCATCACCACCACCACCACCACCACCACCACCATCACCACCACCACCACCACCATCACCACCATCACCACCACCACCATCACCAGCACCACCACCACCACCATCACCACCATCACCACCACATCATCATCACCACACCACCAACCACCACCACCAATCACCACCACCACCACCACCACCACCACCACCATCACCACCACCATCACCACCACCATCACCACCACCATCACCACCACCACCACCACCACCACCACTACCACCATCACCATCACCACCACCACCACCACCACCACCATCACCACCACCATCAACCACCACCACCACCACCCACCACCACCATCACCACCACCACTACCACCACCATCACCACCATCACCATCACCACCACCACCACCACCACCACCATCACCACCACCATCACCACCAACACCAACCACCACCACCACCATCACCACCACCACTACCAACCACACCATCACCACCACCACCACCATCAACACCACCACCACCACCACCATCGACCACCACCACCACCACCACCATCACCACCACCAACCACCACCATCACCATCCCACACACCACCACCACCACTACCATCACCACCACCACCGCAACCACCACCACCACCACCACCACCACCACCATCATCACCACCACCACCACCACCACCACCACCATCACCACCACCATCACCATCACCATCATCACCACCACCCCGACCATCACCACCACATCACCACCACAACATCACCACCACCATCACCACCACCACCACCACCACCACCAACATCACCACCACCACCACCACACCACCATCACCACCATCACCACCATCACCATCACCACCACCACCACCACCACCATCATCACCACCACTACCACCATCACCATCACCACCACCACCATCATCACCACCACCACCACCATCACCACCACCACTACCGACACATCATCCCCACACACCACACCACCACCATCACCACCACCACCACCATCACCACCACCACCACCATCACCACCACCATCACCACCACCACCACCACCACCACCACCCCCACCCCCATCACCACCATCACCACCATCACCACCACAACCACCACCATCATCACCACCACCACCACCATCACCACCACCACTACCACCATCACCATCACCACACCACCACCACCACCACCACGACCACCATCACCACCACCACCACCATCACCACCACCACCACCACCACCACCACCCCATCACACCATCACCACCACCACCATCATCACCACCACCACTAACACCATCAACATCACCATCACCACACCACCACCACCACCACCACCACACCAACTACCACCATCACCACACCAACCACCACCACCACACCACCACCACACCACCCACCACCACCACCACCCCATCACCACACCATCACCACCCACCACCCATCATCACCAACACTACCACCATGCACCACCACCATCACCACCACCATCACCATCACCACCACCACCACCATCATCACCACCACCACGCACCATCACCACCACCACCACCACCACCACCACCATCACCACCACCACCACCATCACACAACCACAACACCACTACCACCATCACCATCACCATCAGCACACACACCACCACCATCACCACCACCACACATCACCACCACCACCACCACCATCACCAACCATCACCACACCAACCACTACCACCACCACCATCACCACACCAACTACCACCATCACCACACCACCACCACCACCACCACCACCACCACACCATCACCACCACACCACCACACCACCACCACCATCACCCACCACCATCACCACCACCACCACCATCACCACACCACCACCACCACACCACCACCACCATCACCACCACCACCACCATCACCACACCACCACCACCATCACCATCACCACCACCACCACCACCATCATCACCACCACCACCACCATCACCACCACCACTACCACCATCACCACCATCATCACCACCACCACCACCGTCTTCATCATCACCACCATCACCACCACCATCACCACCACCACTGTCTTCATCATCACCACCATCACCACCACCATCACCACCACCACCGTCTTCATCATCACCACCATCACCACCACCATCACCACCACCACCGTCTTCATCATCACCACCATCACCACCACCACCACCATCATCACCATCACCACCACCACCACCATCACCACCACCACCACCATCATCACCATCACCACCACACCACAACCACTCAACCACCACCATCATCACCATCACCACCACCACCACATCAGCACCATCACCACCCACCACCACCATCACCACCACCACCACCATCACCACACCACCACCACCATCACCACACCACCACCACCACCAACACCACCACCACCATCACCACACCACCACCACCATCACCACCACCACCACCATCACCACACCACCACCACCATCACCATCACCACCACCACCATCATCACCACCACCACCACCATCACCACCACCACTACCACCATCACCACCACCACCACCACCACCACCACCACCACCACCACCGTCTTCATCATCACCACCATCACCACCACCATCACCACCACCACTGTCTTCATCATCACCACCATCACCACCACCACCACCACCACCACCACCGTCTTCATCATCACCACCATTTTCATAATCATCATAATCGTCTATTAAACACCATAAGTGCCAAGAGAAAAGTCTCAGTACTTGGGACACACTCCTACCTGCTCTCCTTGGGACATTTCATTTCCTGGGCTCCTTCCTCAAGTGTCCCAGAGGAAAGCAGAGAACAAGGCAGCTTTGGGAACCCTCTTTCCTCCCTCACCCCAGCTGGCAGAGCCCTTCCTACCGTGCTCAGAGTCTGAACGTGGAGCAGGGCATGCAGGGCTGCCAGGTCAGCCAACACCACTCCTTCCTGGATACCAAAGGCCAGATGGTTGTAGGGAGATGCTGGAGGTTGGCCTATTTCTCCATATGACCCCAGAGCTGTGCAGAAGGAATGTAGGTGGGGGATCTTTCTGGCTTCCAGGAGTGCCCAGGACAACCTCATCAGTGCCGTTCACGACACAAACTGGCCCAGGGTCCAACACATTCCAGAAAAGCAAGTCAGTGAAGAGAACTCAGGAAAGCTTGTGTGTCGGTGTCTGCTTTAATGAGTGGAGGTGAGAATTCACACACTGTAAACATTAGCTCCATAGCGATGCCGTGGGAAAGCTGAGGCCTGGGAGTGGCTGACCATAATGGGGCTAATGAGTAGAGGAACACGGCTGGTTTGAAGACCATCGCCTGACTGAGTGTGGCAGCGCATGATTAAGGTCAGCCTTGTGTGCACTTTCTGGTAAGGCCTCCCACCCCCGCAGGCCCTCTTCCTCCAATGTGATCACTTTATGGTCTGTGTTTTGAAGGCAACCCTGTGGGCTGGGGATGGCAATGTTTTACCCTTCCTATCATTCTTCGACGTCTGCTGGTGAGACATAAAACCATTCTCTAGTGTCCCGGTCTCAAGTCCCCAAGGCAGGAACAGGAACTAACAACAGGTGGGTACCTACAGTGTGCAGGCTTGTCCTGTCACAAAGGCCCCGGGGGAATAAGCTTAGACCCCAGATTCCGATCCGAATCAGGGCACACACTCCTACCCACACACTAGTGCCATCTCCCATGCCTTCAGGGGAAGCAGGAAACTAAAGATAGAAATTCATTTGGGAAAGGTGACATTCTGGAGCTGAACACAATAGGCAGTCTCACGGGGATGCGCTGGGACATGATCTATAGACTCCACTCTGCTGTGGGGACTGAAACAACGCCCCAACACGTGCAAGCCCTGGCCTCCCACTCCCACACACTTACCCTCCCGCTCACCCAGTGATGGCAACTGATTTGTTACCCATTACGTGAGGCAGTATCTTCAAGGGCAACGTATTAACAATGCACCTTCAAGAAGGCCTGCCCTTTCTCAGCTAAAGCCTCATAGGACACACTGAACTTGCCTAGTGGCATTCCTGTCCATCAATTTAATCCTTTTAGCACATGCTCTGTGACCTTAAATTGGGCATGCTCTGGAATGACACCTTCACTGAACATGCCAACTGAGCATGTGCCAACTGCCATATGAGTCTGTTCAGGCTCCCTGGAGAAAACACCCATTTTGTCCCAGCTCAATTTTGTGTCTGCTTAAACACATCTCAGCCTTCTACCCACCAACAGCCACCTTGACAACACATTTGGGACTTCTATTAGCCCACCTATGGTACATATGTACCAACCAAAATAATTAATGTGTATGCAGACTAAACATATACTAAAACAATTTTTTAAAGATGTGATTTAAAATTAATTTTCATGGTGGGCACTCATTTGGAAACGACTCCCACTCTCTCCTGCTATGGGTAGTAAATCTGTCTCTATTCTTTCAGGGCTTGGCTGTGGTTAGCTTGGTTTTGCACTCACCGAGATGTAAATCCGTTGCATTCGGTTGCAGCCAGGGCACAGCTCCTACCTTTTCTGCTTCTGTGACTCTTATGGAAAGAAACAACAGGGAGCAAAGAAGACCCTCAAAAGGCCATGACACATCACCAGGCATGTTGGCCAAGTGTCAGATTCCTGTCCTACTGAACCCAATCCTGAGGGGTTGGACAATCAGAGCCGTGGAAGGTAATGTTTCTACCTGGTGGTGTCTTCTGTCACTAACAGGAAATCCACAGAACACTCTCAATCCATCCTCCAGACTGGCTTCCCTGTAATAGCAGGTCTATCCATCACCAGTGCAAGATGGCAGAGTACACAGGACATCCCAAATGTGTTTTTGTTTGGTTTGGTTTTTGGACCACTATCTCAGTCACTGGTCTATTGCTGTCAAGAGACACCATTACCAATGCAACACTTATAAAAGAAGGAATTTAATTGAAGGCTTCCTTAAGGTTTCAGAGGGCTAGTTAATTCTCACAGCAGGGAGCTTGGTGTCATACACCTCAAAGCCCACCCCCAGTGACGTGTTTCCTCCAACAAGGCCACACCTCCTAATCCTTCTAATCCTTTCAAAGAATTCCACTTCCTGGTAACTAAACATTCAAATATATGAGTCCATGGGGATCATTCTTCTTCAAATGACCACATTCAACTCCCTGACCCCCAGAGATTTGTAGCCATATCAAAATGATAAAAAAAAAATTGCATTCAGTCCAAATTCAAAAGCCCTATAGTCTTTCAAAGGCTCAACACTGTTTTAAAAATCCAAAGTTTCTTCTGCAACTCAAGGCAATCTTTTAATTACTATCCCATGTAAAATAAAAATAAAAAAAGCAGGTTTCATATTTTTGATATACAGTGACACAGAATATACACTCCCATTCCAAAAGGGAGGAGCATAGTGAGTCAGTATTTTATCAAAGCAAGACCTGAAACCAGCAAGGCAAACTCCAATGTGTGCATCTCCGTGTCTGATCTCTGCATCTGTGTTTGATCTCAAAGCATTCTTCAGATTTCCGACTCTCTTTAGTTTTGTTGGCTGAAGCACACTTCTTCCTCAGGCTGGCTCCACACTCAGTCTGCAGCTCCCCTTGGCAGGTGTCCCTACATCACTGCCATCTCCAACATCTTGGGGTCTCCAACCCAATCCAGGCTTCACCTTCACAGCTTCAGGCAATGACCTCTCTGGGTCTCCATACAAGGACACCCCGACACATGCCTGGTCTCAAATGGCACAAAAGGCGACCCTTAGCCACAGAAGGAGATTTCACAATCTCTTGACTCTAAAGCCAGAAGCACGTGGCCAAAGCTGCCAAGTTCTTCTCTTCGCTGGGGCTGGCACATGGCCACCTCATTCAATTTCCTCTGCTCAGATTCCTGTTGCTGATGGTTTCTCGCACTTTTTAAGATTTTCTTTAGTTTCTTTTGACACGTTGGAAGCTTAGCTGGGTGGGGTCCTGCCCTGAGGACACCACTCCCTTTATTCCATCTGACGTCAGGCTTTTCTTTAACATTTTATCTCCTTGAGCACTGGACTCAGCTCCATCACACTTCCTGGTGCTCCTTTTCTCCTCAGACTGGACATTTTGTATTTTATTTCTTGCTCAGCTTGCTCCTTTTCATTATAGATCTGCATGAGAGTGATCAATAATAACCAATGACATCGGCAACACTAAGGCTGTCTGGAAATCTCTGCAAACTTCATTAATTCAATTTAGCCTCAGACAGATTTTTAGGACAATGGTCAAAGGCAGCCACATTCTTTACCAAAACATCACAAGAATGGTCGCTAGGGTGCCTACTGATCCCTTCCGGAATTCTTAAGCTGGTCACATGTCTCTCAGCACTACATTCTGCCCTGCTCCTTCTGGGATGGCCCAGCAGCTCTGCTTAAAGCATCCAACCACTTTTCTAGGCCGAAGTCCCAAGGTCTTCTATATCCCTCCCCCCGCCCCCCCCCCCACCCAAGAAACAGCATGGACAAGCTTATCACAGGAAGGCTAACCCACTCCTGGTACCAACTTCATCTTAGTCGCTGTTCTATTGCTGTGAACAGACACCATGACCAACGCAACACCATAAAAGAAGGTTTAGGGGGCTGGAGAGATGGCTCAGTGGTTAAGAGCATTGGCTGCTCTTCCAGAGGTCCTGAGTTCAATTCCCAGCAACCAAATGGTGTCTCACAACCATCTACACTGGGATCTGATGCCCTTTTCTGGCATGCAGGTGTGCATGAAGATAGAGCACTCATAGACATACTAAATAAATAAATCTTTTTTTTTTTTAAAGCATGTATTTGGAGGCTCGCTTACAGTTTCAGAGGATTAGTCCCCTGTCATCATAGCGGATCATGGTGGCACACAGGCAGGCACTGCCCTGAACCCAAGAGCTTTACATTCTGCTCAATATGCCAATGGTTTGCATGCATTTGAGGTCGATCTCAGAGTGTATATACTGATGAATAAGCCAGTCTTCCAGAGCCCGTGGGAAACCAGCAAGCCGTGCCTCTAAGGCCTCTGGCTGTGGACATGCTGCCCACCTCTGAAGGACAGGTGGGCTCTCAGACTACTGCAGGGGCATCTGTAGCTAGTCTAAGCTCAAAGGGAAACAGATGTGCCTCTCAAAGGCCCAGTGGGAGGGCTTAAAGAGAATAGAATGCTGTTTTCTGTGTAGCATTTTTAAATTAAACTTTACTTTTTCATAAACAAAGCAATCTAGTAGCCACGTTTTAGTTTTATTTTAAATAATAACTTTGTCAATGTTTAACAGCCTTTGAAACCTTATATTTTATATAATTCACATCATACAAATCAAATATATATGTTTCACATATCCATGCAAAGTAATTTTTGAAATGAAATGCACCCAAATTTTTAAACATTTAACTGGACATATCTATGTTGCAAAAAATACACTTACTTTTTATAATTAATTATACTTTTCTGTATTGTGCATTTTTTTCAACATAACATTTTGATTGATTCTCTGAGAATTTCACATCATGCACCTCAATCACACTCACTCCTAGTCTACCTCACTTCTCTCACAAGGGACCTTCCCACCCCATGATGCAGAAAAAAGTAAAAATAAAAATAAGAATCTAAAAAAAAAATAGAACACAAGTCTAATTGGTGTTACCTATGTACTTACTGGAGCATGGTCAAACTCTCAGTGGTCTGCCCTTTAAATGGAGCTGAGCCCTTCCAGTCTTGTGCACACACACACACACACACACACACACACACACACACACACACGCGCGCGCGCACACACACACAGCCAGAAGCCATCAGTTGTGTGCACATCCCATTACACTTCTTAAGAGTTCTCTTCTGTGGCTTCCTGTCTGGGCTGTTACATTGTTTTGATGTGTGGGGGGGAGGGGCTGTCACGGAAGATGCCTCCACCCTCAACTATGCATCTGCAGCCATTGAAATCACCGCAGGAGTAGCTTCCTTGCTCTTCACAGTCCCCAGAAGCACAGATCATGGGTGCCAGGAATCAAACCCCTGCCTTCAGAAGAGCAGCCAGTGAGCCATCTCTCCAGATTCCATGCCACATTTTTTAATGGTGTTGATTATAGCAAAAGAAATTGAAAAATAGATGCATTGCTTAGAAATCACTTAGGAAAGGCTAAGCACTATAAATGCAAGATTTTCCCGCAAGAACCTAGTAAGAGTATAGCAAATAAACCCAAGAGAGAAAGGCCATTAAAAAGACAAAAGCAGGGACCAGTGGTTCATCCTGTGCGGGGCAAAATGGAGCTCGCAGCTGTGAGTAGGTATACCACCTGGTGACCCCGGCTGTCTTCCCAACCTGACTGTGGTGCTTCTGACCATTAGCACGGTCTTTACCGCCTGGTTCTTTGTTTACGAGGTCACCTCCACCATGTACACACGCGGCATCTACAAAGAGCTCCTCATCTCCTTGGTGGTCTCGCTGCTCTTCATGGGCTTTGCAGTCCTGTTCCTCCTGCTCCGGGTCAGCATCTATGTGTGAATCCTCAAGGGCACCAATGAGGAAGCTCACCAAGTCCCTGCTTTTGTAAACTATTTTTCTTACCATTGCTACAAGTGTCCTACCTGCTGTTCACAATAAAAGCAGATATTTGACAAAAAAAGATAAAAGTATAGCTGCAAATATATATGTATATATATGTGTATATATGTATGTATGTATTATTGCAAAGAAATTGCAAGTTGCATATATATATATTCTTGCAGAGAAATTGCAAATTGCTAAGTGGTTACATCCTGATTTTTTTTTTAATAAAATGCCCTGACAAAAGCAGCTTACAGGAGAAATTGTGAGCTAACATAAATGCTTTATCCCTCCCCCCCAAACAAGATAGAAGTAGAAATTACTGAACTTGAAGTGAAATTTGGCAAAACATTAGAAGTATTTTCTACAGGTGGTGGGGCTGCCAATGCTTGCTTTTTCTTTACTTTTCATTTTTGTTCTCTTACCAAATTTCTCTACAAAAAAACATTACTTCTACTGTAAAAATCCTCTTTCTTCTTAAATGTCTACAAAGGATTTAAAAATAGTATTTATATTCAAACAGCAATACTTCTAAAGGGCAGTAAAATCTGTTCTGAGAACTTGCACAAATTGCACACAAGCAGTTGGATAATTTATATGGACTCCCAGACATGTTCTAGAAGTTGCTATAGTCTAAACCTGTTATTGAAAAGCTCCTCCCACATTTCCAGGACAGAGATTAGGTGGGGGTCACAAAGAGTCCTCTGAGACAGAAAGACAGGTCCTCTCTCCTGCACAGCGTGATCCTTGGGGAGCAGTGACCCAGCCTGGCCCTGTGGTCCACAAAAAGGATGATGAGTCTGGTTCAGGAGTGCCACAGGTTAGGGCCCATAGATTCTGAGGCCAGATCAGTGACACGCTTGCTCTCCTGCAGATCTAGAGGCCAAAGCAGAAAGATGAGGAGTTTAATGACAACCTGGGTTACTTGGAGAAGCCTCATCTCAATAGAATAGAATAGAACAGAACAGAACAGAACAGAACACATCTGGCATCTTGGTGGGGGTACAAGACAGAGTAAAACCCTTTACCTTGGGGCCAGATTTTTGTTTTTTAAAGAGACCATTCTTGGAATCCTATAGTGAGAATTTTGGTTTGTTTAAAAACCTAGTTATGCTATGTGAATATGTTTTTGTTTTGATGGGATTGCCTCAGATTGTCCACAGCTGCTTCACAGCGGATGACTGATTTCCTCACGCTCTCTTGTCCTGGAGCATGTTTTTGCCAGCAGCAGATTGTTTCTGTGAGTGTGTAACATTTGGAATTCTGGGAACTTTTCAGAGGCTATACAAACGCTAGAGCCCTGAGAGGCAGGGTGGCTGTCGTTGCTGTTGGCTGGCTGCTGTCGGTTGAGGTTTGTTGCAGTTTGTTAAGTGGTCTTAGCCTGATTTCGAAGACCAACCCTGCTGCAAGAAACTCAGATGGCCCTACCAGTAGGAAGTGGCCTAAAGAGGCCCCCTCTCCCCTGTAACCTTCTTTCTCTCCTATCTAGTGTTGGGGGCTTGGAAGAGATGGAGAAGGGTGGTAAATATAGGAACCTAATAAAGTAGCCCAAAGCTCAGCTACACAGTCTTCAAACACATTCCCACACTGACCTGAAAAAATTCCTACCCACGCATCCCCCCATCTCTTAGAGTTTCCACTTCCTCCCCGTAGTGTCAAGGGAATAACACTTTTGTTGGTGGTGGTGGCGGTGGTAGTGGCGTTTTTGTTGTTGTTGTTTTACAGAGAGGGTTTCTCTGTGTAGCCTTGGCTGTTCCGAACTTTGCAGACCAGGCTGGCCTCATACTCACAGAGATCCACCTGCCTGTGCCTCCTAGAGTGCTGGGATTAAAGGCATGCGCCACCGCGACTGGATTCCTCCCTGTGGGGACATGCTCAGACACAGATTTAGTAAGCAGGTCTTTGGGGGAACATTATAGATCCAAACAATGGCAATTTCCAGTTTCTCATAGCTCATTAGATAGTAAAGAAGCTCATTAGCTGCCATGCCAGGAAGAATTATTGGAAAGTAGCCTTCTTGGGTGTCTGAGGAAGTCTTTTGAGAAAGGTCATGTGTCTAGCAACTCCTGTCCAGGAATGGCTGGGGAAGTCCTTCAGAGGCCCTCACTGTTGGAACCCTCTGGAAAACAGCTCTGTGGACCACCAGGATAGGCTGTGAAAAGAAAAGGCTGTTCAGAAAGGAAGAAATGCCCCTTCTGCCTCCAGGATCACCCTAGTGCTAAGACTGTAATGCCAGTGACAGCGCTGCTTTGGTGCCACGTGCAGTCACTAGAGTGGGTTTGGAAAAGAAAGGAAAGGAATTTAATTAATGAGGGCAATCTCTAACCCACTAGTGGCCTCTTGTTCTAGTCACTGTTGTGCATGTGTTCTTTGTGCTTATATACAATTACTTCTAGAATGTCTCAAGAAGTGATGACCAAATGCTCAAGTACTATCTTGAACAGGACATTCTGTTTGGGGAGAAAAAAACTCTAGAAGACATGAATTAGAAAAAAAAAGCAAGCCAGAGAAATATGAAAACATAAAGTGGTGCTGCTGTTAAAATTTTATCACTTGAATTTTAAACCCACTACAATCAGCAAAACACCAAGTTGCTGTGCTCAAAACTCTGGTTTCCTGGCTTTAAGCTCTGTAATTCCATTATGGCTCGGATATGAAAATGCACCCCCAAAGGCTCCTGTGTTGAAGGGTTGAGACTCAATGCATCAACATTCAGAGTTGGGGATTTGTGCTTGGATCACAAGGTCTCTGTTGTCATTAATGCGTTAATCCGTTGATGAATTCATAACTTGATGGCATTATTGAAAAGTGGTGGGAAAGTTCAATGGTGAAGTTTTCAATTGGAAAAGAGGATTTAGGGACCGTCCAAGAGAAATTAACATTCCTTTTGGCCCCTCCCTTGCCCTCTCTTCTTCCTCATTGATATAAAGTGAGCACTTGGACCTTTTCCACATGCTCGTCCCACCATGATGTGCTGCCACATCACTGGCCACACCATTAGAGCCATCGAGCTGTGGACTGAGAGCTCTGGGACCCTGTGGACCAGAACTACTGTTTTCAAGTTTTTAGTTCCTCTCTCAGTGCTTGCCACGTGACTGAAAAAATGAACACAGTTACAATACAAATGAGGTTTTTAAAGAAAATTATGCTTTCCTAAGGACGATACTGTCTTGACTGAGTAGCCTAACGGTGTGAAGGTACTTAGCATATTAACTGACCATAAAAGATGCCCAGCAAACTCAGTGTAGACAAATGACAATCTACAAATAACATTTTCCCCTCCCTCCTTCCTCTGGACAGATATGCTGGGGTGGTTGACAGATGCCAAAACTAAATGCCTCTCTTTATATTGTTCATTGCAGTAACTCTGGGGAAACGTGAATAACCATCTGCTGACCCCAGACCAATGGCCAATGGAAGAGATTGTCCCTACTCTTATTATCCAGCTTATCTCTGAGCCACCCCTGTGGCTCGGGAGTAAAGGATCCAAACTTCCTATCTGGGGCAAGATACGGAACAGACGATTTTATTAATGCCTAGGAACAGACAAAGTAAGTGAAGGACGTTTCTCCAGAACAAGAGATTTTAGGAGCTGTAATCAGCAGTTAAGAGCATTGGCTGCTTTTCCAGAGGACTATGGAGAGCTGCGAAGTGCCGCGCCCTGACATGGCGCCGGTTTCCGCCTTCCGCCTTCCCGCTGGTGAGTGCTCTCCAGGATAAACAAGTCCTCATATGGCGAAGGGCTGTGCAGGGGTAACGGACGATCTTGTGACGAGCGGCCTTGCTCTGACTTTGACCTATGAGGAGTTAGCACCTGGCAAAAGCTGATTGGTACTTGGTTGTTACTTAAGCTCTGTCCTTCCCTTCTTCGGGGCCATTCCTGCTTAGCAAAATCCTGAGTAAAGATCTAGAGAAGAAGTCTGGTTGTCGGTGTCTTATTTCTGCTGGATGGTGCAGCACCGACAGAGGACCTAGGTTTGACTCCCAGCACCTGCCACACGCAACCATCTGAATTCTAACCCAGGGACCCAATACTCTCTTCAGGCCTCCACCAGCTCTGCAAACACACGGTGCACAGACACACCCGCAGGCAAAGCACTGGAGGTGGCTGCTCTTGGCTGTCAACTTAACTACATCTAGAATTAGCTGAAACCCCAAAGTGGGGCACACCTGTGAGGGACTTTGCCTAATTGGAAGTGGGAAGGTCACTGCTAATCTTTTGAGACGGGAAGACCCACCTCTAATCTGGGCCACGCCTTCTGCTGGAACCCTATATAAGGGCACGGAGGGAGGAAGTTTTTGCACTTCGCCCGCTTGCTTTTGCCTCACTAGCAAGTCTTTTCCTTCACCAAAGGAAGCCCTGGTCAGGGCTCCCGCATAGACTGAAGAGCAGCTGAGACATCTAGGCTTTCAGACTGACCAAGAGTACTGGATTCTTGGACTTTCTATTCGTAGGCAGTCATTGTTGGGTTATCTGAACCACAGCCTGAAAATCATCATCCACACATACACACATACATACATACATACATACATACACACATATACATAAAAAGAGAGGGGGAGGGGGATGGAGGGAAGGAGAGACTCATTCTAAAAGTTCTGTTACTCTGGAGAACCCTGACTAATACAACACCTATATAAGTAAAAATAAAATAAGACTTTGCAGAGGAATAATAGGTCAGCTGCGTTCCATCCCTTAGCTCTTTGGCACACCTTCTACTTACAATGCTGAAGCAATCCGCTACTTACAATGCTGAAGCAATCCACTACTTACAATGCTGAAGCAATCCGCTTGATATGACACAACTAATTTTAGAAGTTCTGAAAGAAAAACAACCAAATGTCATGACTTTATGGCATCCAGCCCAAGTCCGCACCATTTCAGTTTTGAGTCTCTTTTCTTCATGAGTATGAAACCTACTCCTGAATAATCCATGCAACCCATCCCTCAACAGGCACAAGCGAGGCAGGGAAGCAAGAGCAGCCTGAGCTAGAGTCACCCAGCAAAGGAAAAGAAAACCAGTGAGCAGCGGCTACAGCAAGCAGGGGGAGTGGGATGCTCTCCTCTTGGTGAGGAGGTAGAATTACTAGTCACCTGTAGGCACCTATTTTTAAAAACTATTTTATTTTATTGGGATTTCTTATATCTCTTTCTCCCTTCTCCACTCCAATCCCTTCCAACACCCCAACACCAGTTAGGAGAGAAAGAAAGGTTAGTGGGTAATGGGGGAGTAGGTCTCTTTTGCTACTTCCTGCTGGGTAGAGTCATTGAGTTCCTTGGGGCAAGTCCAATCTTCATTTCATGCCATCTCCAGCAACTTCTTCTTCTTCTTTTCTTCTTCTTCTTCTCCTTCTTCTTCTTCTTCTTCTTCTTCTTCTTCTTCTTCTTCTCTCCTCCTCCTCCTCCTCCCCTCCTCCTCCTCCTCCTCCTCCTTCTCCTCCTCCTCTTCCTTCTCCTCCTCCTTCTCCTCCTCCTTCTCCTCCTTCCCCTTCTCCCCTCCGCTCTGTCCTTATCATCCTCCTTCTCCCTTCTCCTCCCCTCCTTCTCCTACTCCGCCTCCTTTTCCCTCCCCTCCTTCCCTCCGCTTCCTTCTTCCGCCTCCCTTCTCCTCCTTCCCCTTCTCCTCCTCTTCCTTCTCCTCCTCCTTCTCCTGCTCCTCCTTCTCCTCCTCCTTCTCCTACTCCTTCTCCTCCTCCTTCTCCTCCTCCTCTTTCTCCTTCTCCTTCTTCTCCTTCTCTTCCTCCTCCTTCTCCTCCTCCTTCTCCTTCTCCTCCTTTTCCTCCTCCTCCTTTCTCCTCCTCCTCGCTCTCCTCCTCCTCCTTCTCCTCCTCCTCCTCCTCTCATCCTCCGCTTCTCCGCCTGCTCCTTCTCCCTCCTTCACTCCTCCTTCTTCGCTTTTCTCTTCCTCCTCCTTCTCCTCCTCGCCTTCTCTTTCTTCTCTCTCTCTCTCTCCCCTTCTCTCCTCCTCTCTCTCTCTCTCTCTCTCTCTCTGTGTGTGTGTGTGTGTGTGTGTGTGTGTGTGAGTGTGTGTGTGTGTATCTGTCTTGGCTTTGGAATTTATTCCCTCTCCAGAGTCCTCAGAATTAAAGTATCTGCAGCTGGGAAAGAGCCCCTCTCAGAGCCCACACGAGGCAAATAGTTGGCTGCTGTGGACGATCTGAATCAGGCCCATATCCCACATCTGGGATTAAAACAAAAACATGTTTACATAACATAACTGAATTTTAAAGACATCAAAACCTCTACTACTATCACTCAAGATGGCTGCCAGCAGTCCTGCCCCTGGATAGAGTACTCTTTTACGCACTGTCCTCCCTGGGAAAACCTAGAGGGATATGGAAAGGGCTTCCTTCTAGAGACCAGGCTTCTTAGGTAGCCCACCTCCTGTTGACTTAGTTTATGAGAATCCAGGGCTGCCTCTGATGTCTCACTGATAATCAAGTCCCCTAAAAGTCTAGCTAGCATCGAAACTCTTTGGTGAGTCCTGGGGATTGAACTTGGGTCACCAGGCTTGGCAACAAGCATCTCTACCCAATGAGCCCTCTTGGTAGCCTCTGAGTGTTCTCTTTTAAATCTGACTTTACTCATAGGCCCTTCTTTCTGCCTTATTTTTAGAAACATGCAATAACTTACAGTTCAAGGAAACGGAGCATTTAATTGAACTTTAAATTTTAAAACCTTTTTCAAGGACACTAGACAATGATGAATTTCATAGATAGATTGCCTTGAAATTGAGATCTTTTATACGATGTTTGGTAGTGCTAAGTGCCTGGGGGGAGAAAATGAAGGCAAAGAAATGAATACAGGCAAGAGGCACAGCCTTATAAGGGGTCACTGTAAAAACAGCATTTAAATAAAGACCAGGATGAGGCTGTGGTGGTGGAGTGAGAACAACCCCACAGGCTCATATGTTTCAATGCTTGGGCCCCAGTTGGCAGAACTGTTTGGGAAGGATTAGAGGGTGTGGCCTTGTTGGAGAAGGTGTGTCACTGGGAATGGCCTTTGAGGTTTCAAAAGCCCATGCCAGGTCCAGGCTTGCTCTCTGCCTCCAACTTGCTGATAAGATGTAAGCTCTTAGGTATGGCTCCAGAGCCATCCCTGCCTGCCTGCCTGCCTGTCTGCCTGCTGCCATACTCCCTGCCATGGGCCATGGACTTACCCTGTGGAAAATGTAAGCAAGGCCCCAATTAAATGCTTTCTTTTATAAGTAGCTTTAATCATAGTGTGTCTTCACAGCAGTAGGAAAGTAACTAAGGCAAGGTAAGCTTGCTAGCTTGAAGGAATCTGAGGAGAGAAGGTTCCAAAGAGAGCGCAGCCGATGAGATCGTCCTAACGCTGCCATCAGTGTCACCTGATAAGAAATAACAATTAAGGCAACACGGCTGAATTAAAGTGAGTGGACATGCAGGAGACTGGAGGCGGGGCACACATCATCTATGTTAAAAAAAATCCTCACTTAGGGGCATCTAGGCTATTTTTGATATTTTTATTTTATTAATTTAAACCTAACATTTAAAAGATCATTTCTTTAAAAAGACTGATAAGTAGAAATTTTGTAGTGAATGGAATAAATCTTTTCATTCATAGGCCAAATTGATTTCCTAAAACACTGTGTGTGCTTCAACTTCTACCAAAAAAAGGCTTGAACACATTCAATATGTCCTTCATCACTATTAAGCATTACTTCCATCAATGCGATGAGCAAAAGCAGCAGAGTAGAGCTCCATCTTTCCAACACACTAATTGACCTGTTACATTCCCTAGCCATGAACTTAGGATACGTTGGCTCAATTCCAAGTACACAAGGCTAGAGCACACCACCTCAACTGTGGACATTGGAGAAATTGGCATTGAAAAGTTGGCATTTTAAAAATACGTTTTGATCATTCATGTCCTGTTTAGGCTGCCATCCTATGGTGACAGTGACAACAGCAGTAGACATGTGACAGAGGCAGTGGGACTCGGGAGGAGAATGGAGGCAACAAATGAGGCGGACTGAAGTCTCAGGCAGCATCCATCTTCATTCAGAGCATCGAAAGATTTACACTCCGAGGATCAAGAGGAGTCACATGAGGAAAGGGCACAGTCACAGGGCAAGTAGCATGTGGCAAAATCCTGTGTTTTCCCATAGAGCGTATAAACAAATAATGCTAGCCAGTTGTGAGGAATAATCTGAAGCAAACTCAATCCCATCCTCTACACCTGGGAGGGGATAAAACACATTGCAAGAACAATTCCATATTTTTCAAGAAACTGCGGTCACAAGACTCTTCTCTTCTTTCTTTCTTTTCTTTTTTTCTTCTTCTTTTTAGTTTTCTCACAAGCACTCAGAATTTTCCTCACACGCCTTCATTCTTGCACCATGTTCTAACTACAGGGAACTAATGACTGCTGAGTGAAGGAGACTTAGTGGTTCCCAGGGATGAGCCAGACTGGTCATCTGATTCCAGGCAGTCATCCCTGAGCTCATGTACAGACAGGGACACTAAACAGACTAAGCCGGTTGTACGGATGTATCTGGGTACTTACACATATATGTGATTTTTAAAAGGCCACAAACCTGAGGAGAAGCAAGGTGTGGCACATGGAAGGGAGAAGATGGAGGAGACCGAAGGGGGAGATCATGCTATGCCTTAATTTTAAAGATATAAATATACATATTTAATTTTTAAAAAATTTCACCTTTAACCTTTACAAGAAATCTCAACTTGTAGGGTTGTCTCCCCTCAGCACTCTGGGAGAATGAGGGGATCACAGACAACCTATAAAAGGCATAATTCACACATGGATAATAGGTCTTACCCTTGCCATGAGGGACTTTCCTCATGCCCATCTTGTTTCCCAAAACAGGGAGTATGTAACATCTACAGTCTGAGATAATCTTAGCGACCTGCTGTAGAGAGTTCCCGAGTCCTCTGGGTTTTCTCCTACATTCGATACACGTGCCACTGCGACCTGCTGTAGAGAGTTCCCGAGTCCTCTGGGTTTTCTCCTACATTCGATACACATGCCACTGCGCTTGCTTGCTTTTCTCACATCAAGCTGTCCTTTTTAAACAGGAAGTCTTGGTTTAAAACACACACACAAAGATGGGAAGAGAATCCGTTTTCCTCCTCTATACCTTTATGCGGTATCATTAACTTTGCCCACTATTTACTTAAGCAACAGTAAGAATTTATCAGCTTATGCAATATCCCTGTTAGCTTGTTAAACCTCACTTGTCCTTTATGTACAGTCTTCCAAGATAATGGACAGAAGTGGTCCAGGCCATTGTCTACGTGGCCGACTTACATTTCTGATCCAACCTTATCTTCTACATCTTTGATGATATGATATCTGAAGACCAAAAGTTGCCCTTCTGGTGGGCTAGTCCAAACTAGTTCAATCTAAGAGAACGCTGACCAACCACCAGATGACCTATAACTATCACAATTTCCATGTAAGTGACACATCTGCCATTAAGATGTCTGAAAATACCAGGCCATGAAAGTGCTCCTGGTGAGAAAATGGGGAGGTCTCAGAGACAGAGACAGGCTGGACTATCTCCAAGACATTTGTCACCATTAGAGTAAGAAGTCATACACAAGACAAAGCCAAGTGTTGTAACAAGCATAGCTTGCTTATTTATGAAAGTTTACATTCAAGAGGGAGGGTGGGTTTCCATAGAGTCGTGCTTAACAGGCTTTTTTTAGTGGGCTTATTGGTGTTTCCAGAGGCTACTGTATAGCCTTACATAGATCATCTGTTAAAGGTTTTGTGCATATGTAGGAATTACATGCATGTGAGTGTAGGTGAAGAGGATGTTAGATTCCCTGAGCTAAAGCTACAGGTGGTTGTGAGCATCTGATGTGGACCCTGAGAACTAAACTCCCATTGTCTCCAACAGCCGCACACACTCCTAATCCCTGAGCCGTCTCTACGGACCCTGCATACATTATTTTTGGACTCAGGTGATCTGACAAGAACAATCTGATTTTTCATGTCAGGAGAACAACCAGGGATGCCACGGTGTCTGCAGCTGAGGCTGTTTTTCCTTCCGTCCAAAGTGCAGTTTGACGGTTTGTTGACCCAGTGTCTGGACACGTTTATGGGTTGTAACTCCTCTCCTTTTACACTCCTCTTGGCTTCTCTCTAAGTTCTTCCCTTTGGCCCTTTATTGCTCCTTAGTCAGTCCTTGTCACAAAAGGAAGTAGAAAAGGACATACCAGAATCCTGAGACATCCAGGAAAACACAGACTGTCTGTGCCCTTGTTAGCCTGTCACCACCCATACACATGTCATCAAACATATTTACTTTCTCCTATCAATCTGTCTTTATGGGCCCATTATCCTGTACCAATGATGTCTCAACCTTGAGTGAGTTGAAATTTTGATTTTTAAGTGAGGGTCCCTCTTTCCCATGATACTGACACTCAGAATCAGTTAGTGGCTTTGTGACACCAAACTGAAAAGATCCCCTTGCTGATCCCCCTCCCTGGAGGGAAGCCATAAAAAAGCTATTTGTAAACACTCTGCTTGGCATCTCACCATCAGCCCTGCTGGGAGTCTCCAGCCAGAACTGGGCTTCTACGGCAAGATCCTTACGTATTCACTCTCCACTCCTGATCTAACTGTCCACACCACCACTCAGTCCCTCCCTCCTTCAAGTTCCACTGGTGTCTGCTGTTCAGCTCATTAATTGTACTACGCTGTCTTCCTTGTTACAATGTGCATTCTCCTACAAAAGCGAGAGGTTTGTTTCTATGGTGATGGTAGAGGAAGTCTAGGCAGAATCGTAGCAGGTGGATGTACTCGCTTACTCCGAGAGCTCATTAAGCTGGCTGGTGTGAAAGGCTACTGAGATCCTCAAAGAGCCTAGCTGAGGGAAAAACAAAACAAAACAAAGCAAAAAAAACTTTGTGGTAAAGTTGTCAGAAAAAAAAAAAAAGCCCAGGCAAGAAACTTTCACACCTATTCAACACCAACCTGACACATGCGTGATGTTTTTCATGCACAGCCTCAGATATATGGTCTGAGACAACTTTTTAAACCACATTGTCAGGGAGGCAGAATATCACGTGGCAGCTATGACGTGGTAAGGGACTGCAGGAGTCTTCTCATTTAAAAATGGAAAGAAAAACACCTTCTCCTGTGGACGGCAAACAGTGGAAAGGACAGAGACTAACAGCAAAATCAATAAAAATGTTTCTACTGCAATGCTCCAGCAACATTTTGTGTTTGCCCCTGTGTCTGATAAAACAACAGCAAGGTATAGTTTTCAGGAAGATAACACCATATATCTCATAAAACGAGCATGTGTCAAAGTTTAACTTGACCCATTAGCTAGTGAGTGAACAAAAATTATGCTATCATCAATTTAAAAGCATGGGAAAGGCTATATTTATAGAGAACATTAGAATAAGATGGTGAGGTCGGACACAAAACCGGTTGGTGTTCAGTAAAAAACAAGCCGTAATGTTAGGGATCAAATATCCCAGTAGAGAGAGAGTATTTGTGTCTCAAAACAGCACACACACTAACTCTGCCCAGAGAATTAGAAAGCCAATCCCAACACCTCACTACAACTGTCCTTTTCTCTCTTCCACTTCCTTCCAAGCATCAAGTACCTTTCCCAAGTAAAAGCATTTTATGAGACAAAAGGGAACAGAGAGTCCGGGGGTGGGGATGGGTGGGGAGGGTCATCAGAAGGTTGTGGGACCCCATACACGCTTCCTGACTCAGGAGGAGAATGGCAGCCAAGTGCCTCCAAACCAGGGGAGAGCCGGGGCTTCCAGAACTGCCTACCTGACCACCAGCTCCCACCACCAAGGAGAGCAGGGGACATGGATGCTAAGGAAGAAGCCATCAGGGAGCAGCTTTGCTCTCCTGGACACTAGGAAGGAAAATACTGGATAGAACACCTGCTCCAGGTAAGGAGCCTGCAGCTAACAGCACGGTCTCAAGCAAAAAGACAGCATTAAAAAGCCCCTGAATTGTGTGTGTGGCCGACCGGTTTGTGGGGACCCGAGACCTATGGTGCCTGATGCAGCAGGTCGTTGGCTCCGGTTTGATTTTTGCCACTGGGGTTTTGAAGAAGTATAATAGAAAAAAAAGTGTCTGAAAATGGCTCATTCTCGTTACCATGGTCACCTGAGGGGACAAATTCTGTTCTATTAATGGTGGAGTGGGGGGGGGTTGTGTCAGACAGCACTTTCAATCCTTTTTTCTAAGGGCACTAATCCATTACCTTCACAAGGACACAACGCTCATGGCTTAATCATCCCTTAAAAGACCCACCGTTTGAGACTCCAGCTGTTCAGGTGCAGGCCAAACCAGTTGAAAGGACAGGTGAGTGAGCCCCTGCCAGCTGACCTGTCCCACTCCCTAGACTCCTTTCCTCAAGACCCTCCCCATTTCCCCAACCACACCCCTGGGGGGGCTGCCCCCAATTCCAGCACACTGCAGCTGCTCAAGTGCAGGCCACGCCTGTCATCAGAACAGGAGCCCCTGCTACACCCAAAGCCAACCCAGCTGCCAAAAGTCAAGCCTGAACCTGGTCTGAGGCCAAGCAGGTTGCCAGAAACCCAGGCCACAAACCCCAGAAGACCAAAGAGGAAGCAGAAACCAAGGAACAAAACACCCATTCAAAAAGACAAACTCAGAAGTCTGCATCTAGACCTATAATCATCTCAAAATTGGATGCCCAAATCCCATAAAACAATCAATAAAATCCAGGGCATGTGGCACCACCAGAGCCCAGCTATTCTATGCCAGAAAGACCTGAATATTTCAATACAGCTGAAGCAGAAGAAAACACTCTTAAAACCAACTTTATGAAAATGATAGAGGTCCTTAAAGAAGAAATGGGGAAAAATCCCTTAAAGCCAGGCGGTGGTGGTGCACACCTTTAATCCCAGCACTCAGGAAGCGGAGGCAGCCAGATCTCTGTGAGTTCGAGGCCAGCCTGGTAAATCTACAGAGTGAGTTCCAAGACAGCCAGGGCTACACAGAGAAACCCTGTCTCAAAAAAATAAACAAACAAAAATGTCCCCTAAAGAAATTGAGGGAAAGACAAACCAAAAAATTGGAGGAAATCAATAAATCTCTTAAAGCATACCAAGAAAGACAAGAAAAACAACCAGTTAAGAAATCTGTTTAAGACCTGAAAATTGAAAAAGAAGCAATAAAGAAACCGGGGGAGTTCTGACAATGTAAAGTCTAGCTATAAGCAAACAGAAACTACATATATAAGCATTAGCAACAGAATACAAAAGAATATCAATTGAAGATATGATAGAAGAAATAGTTTCATCAGTCAAAGAAATGTGAAATCTAAAAGCTTCCTTTTTCAAAACATCCAGGAAATCTGGGACACTATGAAAAGACCAAATATAAGAATAATAGGAATATGGGCTGGAGAGCTGGCTCAGTGGCTAAGAGCACTGTCTGCTCTTCCAGAGGTCCTGAGTTCAACTCCCAGCAACCACATGGTGGCTCACAACCATCTGTACTGGAATCTGATGCCCTCTTCTGGCCTGCAGGTACACATGCAGGTAGAGCATTCATACATAAAATAAATAAGTCTTCAAGAAAAATTTTTTAAAGAATAATAGGAATAGAAGAAGGAGAAAATTCCCACCTTAAAGGCCCAGAAAATATTTTCAACAAATTTCCCTAGCCTAAAGAAAGAGACACCTGTAAATGTACAAGAGGCTTACAGAACACCAAACAGATCAGACCAGAAAAGAAAGACCTCGGGCCGCATGATAATCAAAACACTAAATATACAGAACAAAGGAAGAATATCAAAAGCTGTAAGGGAAAAGGGCTAAGTAACATATAAAGTCAGACCCATTAGAATTACATCTGATTTCTCAACTCTAAAGGCCAGAAGGGCCTAGGAAGCTGTCTTGTAGACTCTAAGAGCCCACAGATGCCAGCCCAGACTACTATACCCAACAAAACTTTCAATCAACCTAAATGGAGAAAACAAGGTATTCCATGACAAAACCAAGTTTAAGCAATATCTATCCACAAACCTAGCTTTACCAAAGGTACTGGAAGAAACTCCAACCCAAAAAAAAAAGCAAATTACACCCAAGGAAACATGGGAAATAAATAATTTCACACCAACAAAACCAAAATAAGATAAACACACACACACACCATCAAAATAACAGGAAGTAACAATCATTTCTCATTAATATCTCTTAACATCACTGGACTTAACTCCCCAATAAAAAGACACAAGCTAACAGAATGGATTCAAAAACAAGATCCATCATTCTACTGCATACAAAAAACATAACCTCAACATCAAAGATAGATGTTACCTCAGAGTAAAGGGCTGGAAAAAGATTTTCCAAGCAAATGAACCAAGAGACAAGTCATTCCAATATCTAACAAAATAGATTTTCAGCCAAAATTAATTAAAGAAGATAAGGAAAGACACTTCATACTCATCAAAGGAGAAATCCCACCAAAAGAATCCACCAATTCTGAACATCTATGCCCCCAAATGCAAGGTCATCCACATTTGTAAAAGAAGCATTGCTAAAACTTAAACCACAAATGGAACCCCAAACATTAATAGACGATTTCAGCACCTCACTCTCACCAATAGACAGGTCATTCAGACAGAAACTAAATAGAAAAATAATGAAACTAACAGATATTATGACCCAAATGGGCCTAACAGATATCTACAGAACATTTCACCCAAACACAAAATAATATACCTTCTTCTCAGTACCTCACAGAACCTTCTCCAAAGTTTTCACAAAGCAATCCTCAACAAATACAAGAAAACTGTAATAATCTCCTGCATATTATCAGACCACCATGAATTAAAGTTGAACTTCACCAACAGCCCAGGCCTAAAGGTCAAAAATTAATAAATGGGACCTCATAAGGCTGAGAAGCTTCTGTAAGGCAGGAGACACTGTCAACAGAACAAAGCGACAGCCTACAGACTGGGAAAAGATCTTCACCAACCATTCATCTGACAAAGGTCTAATATCCAAAATATATAAAGAGCTCAAGAAATTAAACACCACCAAACCAAATAACCCAATTAAGAAATGGGGCTCAGAATTAAACAGAGAATTCTCAGCAGAGGAATATTGAATGGCTGAGAAACACTTAAAAAAATGCTAAATATCATTAGTCATCAGAGAAATGGAAATCAAAACAACTCTGAGATTCCATATTATACACATCAGAATGGCTAAGTTCAAAAACTCAAGTGACAGCACATACTGGTGAGGATGTAGAGAAAGGGGAACACGCCTTCATTGCTGGTGGGAGTGCAAATTTGTACAACCACTTTGGAAATCAATCTAGTGTTTTCTCAGAAAATTGGGAATAGGGCTACCTCAAGACTCAGCTATTCCACTCCTTAGAATATACCCAAAAGATGCTCCACCACACAACAAGGACATATGCTAAACCAGCCAGAACCTGGAAACAACCTAAATGTTCCTCCGTTGAAGAATGGATAAAGAAACTGTGGTACATTTATACTATGGAATACTACTCAGCTATTAAAAAACAAGGAAATCCCAATGGAAGTAGAAATGATCATACTGAGTGAGTTAACCCAGACTCAGAAAGACTCACATGGTATATACTCACTTATAATTGGACACTAGCCCAAAAGGGATGTCCCATGAAAGTCTTCACTTACCAGGAGATTAGGATAGATGTGGGGACTTCCTAATGGGACTCTAAGTGAGAGAAGTATGGGAGAATGTGGAAATAGAAGGATCCAGAGGGTCCTAGAAACCTATAAGGAGAACATCATGACAGGTGGATCTGGACCCAGGGGTTCTGCTCAAACTACTGCACCAACCAAGGACAATACATGCAGTAAGCATTGAACCACTATTCAGATCTAGCCAATGGACAGGACATTCTCCACAGTTGTGTGAAGAGTGGGGACCAACTCTGACATGAACTTCAGTGCCCCATATTTGACCACTTCCCCATGGTGAGGAGGCCTGGTGGCACTCACAGAAAGGATAAGTAGGCTACCAGAATGAGACTTGATAGGCTGTGACCATATGGTGGGGAAGGAGGTCCCCTACTGTCACAGACCTAGGGGAGGGGAATAGGGTGAAAGAGGGAGGGAGGGAGGAACTGGAGGATACAAATGAGGGGATAACAATTGAGATGTAATCTGAATAAATCAATAAAATAAATGAAGTTGAACTTCAACAACAGAAAACCTACATACTCATGAAAACTGAGCAACTCTCTACTCTACTTGACCACTGGGTCAAGGAAGAAAAAAATAAATTAAAGAATTTTAGAATTCAATGGAAATGAATGTACAACATGTCCAAACTTATGGGACACAATGAAAGCAGTTGTAAAAGGAGAGTTCATGGCACTAAGTGCCTTCATAAAGAACTTGGAAAGATCTCACACTAATAACTTAACAGCACACATGATAGCTCTAGAACAAAAAGAAGCAGACACACCCAGGAGGAATAGACAACAGAAGGTAAACTCAGGGCTGAAATCAATAAAATTAGGAACAAAGAATCAACAAAACAAAAAGTTAGTTCTTTGACAAAATCAACAAGATAGATAAACCCTTAGCCAAACAAACTAAAAGGCTGAGAGATAGCATCCAAATTGACAAAATAAAAAATCCAAAGAATCATTAGCTCTTACTCCAAAAACCTGTACTCCACAATATTGAAAAATCTAAAAGACAGTTTTCTTGATATATACCAATTACCAATTGCCTAAGTTAAATCAAGATCAGATAAACAATCTAAATAGACCTATAACCCCTAAGAAAATAGAGCAGTCATTCAAAGTCTCACAACCAAAAAACAAAAGTCCAAGGCTAGATGGTTTTAGCGCAGAATTCTACCAGGCTTTCAAAGAAGAGCTAATACTAATACTCCTCAAACTATTCTGCAAAATAGAAACAGAAAAAGCATTCCCAAATTTATTTTATGAAGCTACAGTCACCCTGATACCTAAACCACAGAATGACCCAATAAAATAATGTTGAGCAAATTTCCCTCATGAACATTGATGCAAAAATACTTAATAAGATACAAACCAAATATAAGAACCCATTAAAAAGAAAGATCGTCTACCATGATGAGATAGGCTTCATCCCAGAGATTCAAAGATGGTTCACCTTCCTTAGCCATCATGGAAATACAAATCAAAACAACTCTGAGATTCCATCTCACACCCACCAGTATGACTAAGATAAAAAAAAACTCAAGCAGCAGCTCAGACTGGCAAGGAGGTGGAGCAAGGGGAATACTCATCCATTGATGGAGGGAGCACAAACTTGTACAGCCACATTGGGAATCAATTTGGTGGCTTCTCATAAGACCGGGAATCATTCTACCTCAAGACCCAGATATACCACTCCTGGGCATATACCCAAAGGATGCTCCACCATTCCACAAGGACACTTGCTCAACTATGTTGGTAGCAGCTTTATTCATAATAGCCAGAAACTGGAAACAATCTAGATGCCTCTTAACCAAAGAATGAATAAAGAAAATATGATACATTTACACAGTGGAGTACTATTCAGCTATTAAAAACAAAAACATCATGAACTTTGCAGGCAAATGGATGGAACTAGCAAAGCTCATCCTAAGTGAGGTAACCCAGGCCCAGAAAGAGAAACATGTTATATACTCAGCTATAAGTAGACATTAGCCATAAAGTGAACGGTAACCATGCTACAGTGCACAGACCCAAAGAAACTAAGTAGCAAGGGGAGCTTAAAGGGGGGACACATGAATCTCATTGAGAAAGGGAAATAGATTAGACATCAGGGCGGAGTGGGGGGGTCTGGACCAGTGTGGGGGGAGGATGGGAACAGGAAGGATCAGGTGGGAGAAGGATGGAAGGAGAGAGTATTGGGAAAGACAACTGGAATGGGGTGGGAGAGGCTTCTCTGGGATAAGCTAGAAACTGAGGACAATGGAAACTCCCAGAAATCTATGAAGATGACCCTAGCTAAGACTCCTAGCAATGGGAGATATGGAGCCTGAACCAGCCATCTCCTATAACAGCAAGACTTCCAAGGGAGGGCTTGTAACATCAACCCAGCCACAAAACCTTCAACCAACAGTATGTCCTGCCTACAAGATATGCAGGGGTAAAGATGGAGCAGAAATTGGGGGAGTGGCCAACCAATGCCTTGTCCAGCTGGAGACTCAGGCCATGAGAGGGATCCCACCCCGATACTGTTATTCTATTATCTTACAGACAGGTGCCTGGCATAACTATCACCAAAGAGGCTTCACCCAGCAACTGATGCAAACAAAAGCAGAGACCCACAACCAAACATTAGATGGAGCTTAGAGAATCCTGCAGAAGGGGGAAAGGAAGAATTTTAGGAGTCAGAGGAGTAAAAGACGCCACAAGAAAACCCACATAATCAACTGACCTGGCCTTATATGGACTCACAGAGACGGAATCTCTAACCAGAGAACATGGATGGGACTGACCTAAGCCCTCTGCACAAGTGTAACCATTGGGTACCTTGGTCTGCATGCAGGACTCCTAACAGTGGGAACGGGGTTTATCTCTGACTGTATTGCCTGCCTTTGGGACCCTTTCTACATACTGGGCTGCCTGGTCTAGCCTCTATAGGAGAAGATGGTGCCTAGTCATACTGCAACTTGATGTCAAGGCTGGTTAATATCCATGGGATGTCTCCCCTTTTCTGAAGATAAAGGGAGGAGAAGTGGATGAAAGAGGAGAAGTGGGGGAGGACTGTTAGGAGAGGAGCGATGGACTGTTCCCGACCCGCAGGTTCAGTTATTCGTGGAGTGGCGAGGAGGGTCGCAACCTGTGAATAAAGAATAGGTGAAAGAGAGGCACGAGCCCAGGAAAATGTTGCTTATCGAGGGCCGTTTATTGTAAGGGGGTATCCAAATTTATAGTAAGCTTCTGAAAGGGCGGGGGGTGGGAAGGAATGCAGTGGAAAGTTACAAAATCTTCTGGGCCAAGGACAGCAGGTGTGGAGTGGGGCGATTATACAGAAGTCTCGGTACACCAAATGTTCTCTTTCTCAAGGTCAGGCTCGATCTTTGTGGTAGCCAGGCAGAATAATTATCTCAAGTATGCAAACAGCTGTGGCTTTCAGCCAGCAGGGCCTCTCAGCCACTGGGGCAGGTCAGGCAAGGTCCTATGGCTCCTGACAATGGACGACTAGAGTCAGGGTATAAGTTAATTAATTAATTAAAGACTAATACTATTCAATTCACTCTATGTACAATCTGAAATATTCAACCTCATAATATCAGAGAATAAAATAATGGTTTACAGGGTCTAGAAAGGTAGGGGAGTGAGAGATGGAATTGTTTTCTTGCTGAGTATTAAGTTAACATTAGATAAAAGGAATAAAATATGTTACTCTGTTATACTATAGTGTAACAACAGCTAATAATGCTACATTGTATGTTTCAAAGTATCTAGAAGAAAGAAAGGATTTTGGATGTTCCACCATAATGAAACGATAAGTGTTTGAGACGAGGGATATGGTCAGCATCTGGTGTTGTGGAACCATTTCTTGCCAAACGAAATACTTCTTGCATTAGGTTATTGTGTAATTCAATGCTGACTTATGTACCCCCCTATGTGGTTGCAATCTTTGTCAATGCTGACTTATGTACCCCCGTATCTGGTTGCAATCCTTGTCAATGCTGACTTATGTACCCCCGTATCTGGTTGCAATCCTTATCAATGCTGACTTATGTACCCCCGTATCTGGTTGCAATCCTTATCAATGCTGACTTATGTACCCCCGTATCTGGTTGCAATCCTTGTTCTGAGAATTTCCTATCTCAATGTTGTGTAAACACTGCTCCCTAATTGTACCCTAATATGCTAATAAAGCAAATTGCTGAGCAGGAGAAAGAACATGGATGGGCTTCCTGCCAGACAGGCGAGGAGGAGGTAGAGGAGGGAGTAGGGGATTCATCCATGGGAGAGGTCAAAAAGACATCAGGAAGGAGCGGGAACAGAGAAAGCGACAAAGTGCAAGTATCTCTGAAATGTACCCTAGGAGAAA